>NC_060065.1:40708650-41012550 GCF_020283565.1 Trifolium pratense
TTTGTGGATATTTTGAAAAAAGAGTTCAAAGAGTCATGCATAACAATGTGGTGTCTCGTTGGTCTCAAGATGTAATGTTCAAGATATAGGTCTCATAGAGTCATAGATCCGAAAAAAGATAGCGACGCAACTTATTGTCCGTTTACCTTACACTTACATTCAGGTGTAATTATCTTAGATATATTTATAGAAATCAACCAAAGAACCATAGTGTTAATGCCCCAAAAAAATTACTCTACATTATTTATAGTAAAAGTTTAGAGGGTTCTTAGAGCATCCACAATGGAGCTCCCCAAATTTGAGTACTTAACTGGGTCTCATGTGTACACATCACTCATTTATTATTTTTTAATAATAGTACTTAATAAGTACTCAATCCCTCCAACTCAGCACCTCTTAAAAAGTTCTAAATTGGTCTCACTAATAACTCTATATCTCATTAATAATACTACATCTTTATAAGTAGGTCCCACAAAAATATATTATAATGAGAGGAGATATGATGCTTATTTAAGAAGCAGTACCTATTAGGTACTCAATGAGTTTTGCTCCAATGGTAATACCTAATATATATATATATATATATATATATATATATATATATATATATATATATATATATATATATACCAACAAGTAGGGAAATAAGACGGAAGTACAAGTATGTAATGTTTTATAATAAGACGGAAGTGCTACAGTGCCCAACAAGTAGGGAAATAAGACGGAAGTACAAGTATGTAATGTTTTATAATAAGACGGAAGTGCTACAGTGCCATCGCAGCGGGTGTAAAGTAGGGAAATTGTTTAAGAAAGTATGAGTTTAAGAAGGAAATATAAGATTTTATTTCTGATATTGATGATTTACAAATGAGGTGAATACCTCTATTTATAGGCAAATAAGGGATCACTATTTGATCCGGTAACAGGTAACATTAACCTACAGCTGTCCAAACAAAGGATAGTGGGATAATGCCGGGTGCTCAATGGGCCCCATCGTCACATCTGTCGCACTATCATACAAAAGCATCAAAAAAGCAAAAAATACAAATTACAAACGGACAACTGACATATTAAACTTTAATAAAGTTGATAAAGACCTATTTGTCTTGTTTTGCCGACAACAGTGTTAAGCTAGATTATGATTAACTTATTGACCAGTTAATTTTATTTTTACTGGCTCTTATCCTTCTTGGTCCTTACTGACTGGATCATGGCATCCCAGAAGTCTTCCTGGGTAGGTTCATCTTCTGGCTGAGATTCCCCAGCTAAGCCTTCAAACATATTTTGCCCAACTGATCCTTGGGAAGAAGTAGACATATTATCTCCTTTTACTGTTGAGGGAAAGGCATTGAAAAACTGGGTTTTCATATGGTCCAAAATTCTGACCATGATTTCTTCTTCTGATTCCTTTGGATATTTTCTTTGAAAATAATCTTTTAATCCAGCCATAGAGTCCTGTTGGCTATGACCTTTTGTAATTGTGGCCTTTTCCTCATTGATAACAATTTTTATCCTGGATATTAAATCCTGAATATCTTCAGAACTCATCTTGGTCCACCATTTGTAGAAGAAATTTCTTTCTAAAATGGGGATATTAAATTCATCTTTGGATATGGTTACTGTCCATCTCCATATCCATGGAATTTGAAATTTAATAAAGAATAAACAGGGACATTGTCCTGTAATCAGCTTATTGGAAGCTATCTTTGATATTAAAGAGCTATTATCACACCATGGAGTATATAATTCTCCTACCTCCTTAGGTAAGATCTCTAGAGAAGGACCAAATTTGATCCACCAGTTAAAAAACCAATTTGGCATGGGTTTGTCCACAATCTCTGGATTTACCGAGAAAAACCAAGAATGTTTGTTTTTCGGGTTTTGGTAATAGAAAGCTTGGGTAAAAGCCTGGATATAATCCCAATAATTAAAGTAAATATATTTACCTTCAGCAATTTTTATTGCCTTTTCACCATTTGGATTTAGACCCCATTCTCTTGGTAATAAAATTTTATTTATGTGACATTTACTAAAGTTTATAAAACTTTCTGGGTTATTATTCTGGTAGTAATGTGTTATAGTTACTGATTCAGTAACTGTTAGCAATATCTCTAAATTTGGTCTTGATTTACCATGAAGTCCAGCATATCCTCTGGATTCTAGATATCTTGTTTTGATTGACCATCCGTCAATACTGGTTAATGATAAATCTTCGTCATCAATATGAATTATTTTTTCGGTAACAGGATTTTCAAAATATTCAGATGCCTGTTCCTTTGGTTCATTAACCATTATCTCTTTGTAAGATATTATCTTATTTGAAGATGAAGAAGGTTGATCTTCTTTCTTAGGTGGGGCAGGCAATTGCCTGAGCTTTCCCACTGTGGTCCAATCCCCTATTAGGGGAATATTAGTTTCCTGGTAAGGTAACATATTGTTACCTCCTCTTCCGCCACGGCCCGAATTACGGCCTCGGCCTCTTCCCCTATAAGGGGTTGTCATTACCCTGCAAAAATTCACGGGTTAAATAATCAGCAAGAGAATTATTTTCTCCTTTAATATATTGAATATCAAATTCAAAAGCAGATAATTGAGCCTGCCAACTAGCAAAAATATGTTTTGCTACAAGGGTTTTTACATCCTTTTCAATGATTGATTTAGCAGAGCTACAATCAATTCTTAAAAGAAATTTTTGATTTAATAAATCACTTTGAAATTTCGAAATACATTTAATAATAGAAAGCATTTCTTTCTTAATAGTCGAATATTTCGACTGAGTCTGGTTCCATTTACCAGAGGTGAATCTCACCAAAACTTCTTTATTAGTTTCAGGATTGACTTGTTTTAATATTCCTCCATAGCCAATATTAGAAGCATCAGTTTCTACTATTTTAAACAACTTTGGATTAGCCAAAGATAAACAAGGAAGGCATTTCACCCTAGTTTTAATCCTCTGGACTGCCTTAGTATGAGCCTCTGTCCATGGACCAGGCTTATTTTTAAGCCTATTATAAAGAATGGCAGTATCATTAGATAAATTTTTATAATAGTCTGAAATATAATTCAAACTTCCTAAAAATCTTTGTAATTGGGTTTTGTCTAACATGACATCAGGAAATTTGGAAGCAAATTCAATGCTTCTTTCTATAGGAATTATAGTTCCTTGGTCAATCATATGACCCAGAAATCTAACTTTAGTTTGAAATATTTTCATCTTGGTAGCCGATAAGACTAAACCATTGTTTTTAACAACATTCTTAAATATCTTTAAATGTTTTATATGTTGATCAATTGTTTTAGAAAATACTAAAACATCATCAATATAAACTATTATGAATTCAGAATATGGATTAAAAATATCATTCATGATTTTCTGAAATTCAGAAGGAGCATTTTTTAATCCAAATGGAAGTACATTCCATTCAAACTGTCCAAAAGGTACAGTAAAAGCTGTTTTATATTTATCATTTTCAGTTATCTGGATTTGCCAGTATCCTGATTTCATATCAAATTTTGAGAAGATTAAAGCATCACTTAATCTATCTAATAAATCTTTTTTATTAGGAATAGGATACCTAATCCATTTTAAAACCTTATTGAGAGGTTTATAATTGATTACTAATCTAGGAACTCCTCGTTCCTTCTCAGCTGCCTTATTAACATAGAAAGCAGTACAACTCCAAGGAGACTTAGAGTGTCTAATTAGACCTTTGTCTAAAAGAGATTGTATCTCTCCTTTACACAAATTTAAGTAATCATTGTTCATTTGGGCTGGCCTAGCTTTAGTAGGGATCTGACTTTCATTAAAGTCATCTATATAAGGTAAAGAAACAACATGTTTCTTTCTATCCCAAAAAGCATTTGGGAGATCATTACAGATTTCCGTAGTAAATTCCTGTTCTAAAGACTTAATTTTCTTTTTAATATCATAAGTTTCAAGTTGCTCATTAATATTAAGCACACTAATTTCTTCTTTTAAAAAACATAATTGTTTTTCTTTTTTTAAAAGGATATCTTTGACCTCATTTAACATCCTAGTTTGAGGATCTGTTATAAATTCAAAAGTAATTTTTTGATCATTTATAAAAGTAGTAATTCCCTTTTGATCAATATTAATAATAGGCATAATGTTATGCAAAAGGGAGTACCTAATATAATCCTGTGAGTTAAATTTTTAACTAATATAAAATGGGTTGGTAAACAAATATTTTTGTTACAAATATAGGCATTAGATAATTTATAATTAACTTGGAGTTTATCTCCTCCTGCCTGAGTTAAAGATTGAGTAGTTTTTACAAAATACTTTGTCGGAATTATTCCTTCTTGAATACAATTAAGGTCTGCACCACTATCCACTAGGGCAACCTCATTTTCAAGAATAAAACTTTTATTAATAACAAGAGTTATTTTAACAAACCATTTTTGTGATGTAACTCTTTCAAGAAGACTGAGATAGCTATTGCTAGTTGATGGACTGTCGTCACTAGAAACAATATTTTCTATTTTATTAGAATTTTCTAATAAACTAATTCTTTTAGCTAGAACATCATTGTTTTTCTTAATATAAGAAATTTCAGATTTTAAAAGATTTATTTCTCTTTTTAAATCATTTATGGAAACAGGAGTTTCACGTTCATTAGATTGGCGAAACCTAGATAAGACTTCGCTCAGCTGATAAGGGGCTTCTGTAACTAGGGGAGTTTTTTCTCTAGAGTTATCCCTTATTAAAGTTTCTATTAACTTTCGTCTTAGATTATCATCTGTTATGGATTCTAAAGCCTTTAAAGCTTCATCCTGTTCACTGGTCAAAACATTTAGACCATTCATTTCTACTATGGATTTCCAATAACTTAGTTCATTACATTGACAGTTATTATTGTCAGATGTTTCTGAAGAAGAACTATAACTAACCTCATCATCAGAGGACTCAGCTTCAGATTCAGAATTAGAATTAATAAGAAGAACCTTTTCTAGCTGATTTCTAAGTTCTTCATCCTCAATTTCATTTAGGGCTTTTTTAGTCCTACATTGATTGGCATAATGACCAACCTTTCCACATTTGTGGCAAGTTACGTCAAGCTTTTTAGCTTTTCTTTTTCTACTGAAGTTAGGAGTATAATCCTTATATTTTGGCTTGGAATAATTTTTTCTACGTTTTTTCTTGTAGGAATACTTATAAGTATCTGGGGGATTTTTTCTTCTACCTTTATAAGGTTTGAATCTTTCTATTTTACCCTTCTTCCTGCTCTCAGGGGGTTTTTCAAGATCAAAAGCGAATTGTTCGCAAAATTCACCTATTTGGTGTTTTTCAGTTAATTTCTGTTTTTTAAGTTGGTTTTTAAGCTTTATGTCATTACATAAAGATAAGCCTTCATTAATACATGTACTAATGATTTGGCCATAAGTTAAATCAGAATAATTAATATTTATTCCATCATTATTGTTTCTAAGAGTTTGTCTTATTCTTTCAGCAAAAAGATGAGGCAAACCATCTACAAATTTTGATTTCCAATGCATAGAATTGGGGTTATTTAATTGAAAAACTCTAGATAGAAAAGTATCTTTATACCATCTAAAGTGAGTTAAAGATGGGCATCTAAGATTTTGCAATAATGTTTGTAATTTCTCAGCAATGGGTACATTAGTTCCTACAAAATGTTGTAGAATAGAAAGACATAGTGTATAAACTGCATCTTCTTCTCCAGTAGTAGTGATAGTAGTACTACTACTTGATGTTTCAGTTTTAATAAGTTTTTTATGAGAAAGAATTTCTTTCTTCTGAGCATCAGTGAGGTAATGATCCCACCAACCTCTTAATTGGCCAATAAAACCAGTCGTTATAAACGAAGCTATAGAACTATCAGAATTTCCTTGTTGTTTACACACAGAGGAATACATGATTATCCTATGTATCATATCAATAATTTGCTTATCATTTAAGCCATCAATATTCCATTCATAAATGGCCTTTCCAGAATAAGAATTCTGAAAGGGTTCAGTTTCTTCAAAGAGTAAATCTTGAGGTGACGGCCTCTTATAGTAGTATTTTTCTACTGGCTTAGGAGCATAAATAGGATTTATTTGTGCTACCTGATCATTAATTTCTTCATTAGCAAATATTTCTTTTAATTGGTCAATATCTTCTATATCAGAAGTGTCAGACATACTCTTTTGAGATAAAACATTTAAGCGCATCTGCTTAAGCTTTTCTTCTAAAACATGAATAAATTCATTATTATTAGATTTTAATTTAAATCCTTCTACCGCTATAGGTGGTTGAATGATAGGGACATCTTTATTAATAATAATTTCTGAAGACTCCATATCACTTTTATTCTTTTCTAATTGTTTTAAAATTAGATTTTGCTTAGTTAATTGTTCTTCAAAAAGTAATTTTAAATCAGTAATATCTTTTTCTAGGGACATAAATTGGTCACCTAAACAAATAAGGAAAGAATTAGTGTAATTCTGAGATTTAATTATCGCATTTATTTCTTTGAGAGTAATATGATCACTCTCCACCTTCTGAAGATTCAGATAAGCTGTAGCCTCAACATTTTTACCTAGACTTATAGTTTGTTCAGGAGGGAAAGGCGAAACTATAATTCCTCCATTATGGGTATTCCAATTCTTATTTTGTAACACCATAATTTCGGTTTTAACTTTGTTATGAAAATATTTCACAAACCATTTTACAAAAGGAACATAGCTTTGTATTTGAGATAAATAATTATAATAATTATCTTTAAATTCTTTTAATTCAAAATCTTTGAATTTTTTGAAATACCAATTCCTAAAATCTTTATATCTATCTTGGTTAAACTCATCATTGATGAGTTGCCTCCAACTACTTCCTGGGGAAAGATCCATCATAAATGGAAACTCATTTCAGATTGGGTAGGAGATTCCCTACTCTGAGAAGTATTTTTCTGATATATTCCTTGAGGAATTTTATTTTCACTTATACGAATATTTTCAACTGACTCAATATCTTCTCTTATTTGAGAAGTAGAGGCTCTAGAAAGCTCTATCGGAGCAGTGTGAAATTCACTAGTAGAATACCTAGACGACATAGCTCTAGGCATTTTTATAATTCTTTGAGAATTAAATCTTATTTCAACGTCCCCTTCAGTAGTTTGGGAGATCTGGTCTGTGTCCGTATTTATTATGGGATCAGGATCAACCTCTTGAGGTAATGTCCAAATTTCAGGAAAGTTTATTTCGTCCCATTTTATTAATCTATTTTGTGCAATATTAGAGGTTAGTAAATTTGTTTGGACCAACGTTGTGGATCCAGAAAACGAAATTTGTTTTGCTTTGGGATTAAGGGTATTTAAAACTCTGTAGTAAACCCTATAGCATATTGCTATTATTTCACTACCAGTTTTAAAATTATACCCATTAGTATGAACTGTTAATTGCATAGCATGACTTAGATGCTTATCAGTTAAAGATAAACTTAAATTAGGTGAAACCTCAAAATATACTGGTCCATGACACAGACTTGTTTCAATTAAAGCAGCTAAAGATTGTTTAAAATCTTTACACCTACCATCTCTAATATAAGCCATTATACTAGAATTTAACCCTAACATAGTTAACGGTTTAAAAGCCACTTGGATTAGTCCAATATGAATAAAATTATATCCTTTAAAAGGAAGCAAATCTGCTTTACTTAATAAGTTTATAGTCTTGGTATTACCAGTAACTTGAATTGTTCGTTCAACTGTTTTAACAGCATAACGAGATAATAAATCAAAAGTTCCAAATTTATAAATTTGTTTAGAAGGAACAGAAGGAATAGTCCATCTGTTTAATTTTTCCAAATTCTTTGGATATTCTATAGAATCTTCATTTTTTATTGAATTATTTTGATTATTATCATAATCTTCAATTTCGTCCATAAAACAAACAAGAATTGTTATGGCTGGCAAGATAGTAACTTTGTCTGATGAAACTACCAATAAAATTTTCTCAACAAATCTTCAGTCTTCTGAGCAAACGCAACAAGCGTTTAACTATCAACCCGAAGGGATAGACAGACAAAGTCTCAAATCTCAGAGGTTACATAGTTCTTAGGAAAAACAGGCAAAAGATCAACCAAACCCCTTCCCCGGGGAAAAACGGGATCAAGCCTTACACTAAGAAATATGACAAGTTCAAAATGAACAAAGAAGATTGGTAAACAAAATTTTACTAATTTTTTCATCAGATCTAATTACTAGGTTGTCAAGCCATAACAGGAATTTAGCAACTAATTGTCATTACAATTAGTAAATTTAAAGATTAAGATATACCTGAATCGTTCAGTATGAAAAGGCGATGATACCAACAAGTAGGGAAATAAGACGGAAGTACAAGTATGTAATGTTTTATAATAAGACGGAAGTGCTACAGTGCCATCGCAGACGGAAGTACAATACTTTCTTAAAACAATTTCCCTACTTAGCCAAATCGGCACTGTAGCACTTCCGTCTTATTATAAAACATTACATACTTGTACTTCCGTCTTATTTCCCTACTTGTTGGTATCATCGCCTTTTCATACTGAACGATTCAGGTATATCTTAATCTTTAAATTTACTAATTGTAATGACAATTAGTTGCTAAATTCCTGTTATGGCTTGACAACCTAGTAATTAGATCTGATGAAAAAATTAGTAAAATTTTGTTTACCAATCTTCTTTGTTCATTTTGAACTTGTCATATTTCTTAGTGTAAGGCTTGATCCCGTTTTTCCCCGGGGAAGGGGTTTGGTTGATCTTTTGCCTGTTTTTCCTAAGAACTATGTAACCTCTGAGATTTGAGACTTTGTCTGTCTATCCCTTCGGGTTGATAGTTAAACGCTTGTTGCGTTTGCTCAGAAGACTGAAGATTTGTTGAGAAAATTTTATTGGTAGTTTCATCAGACAAAGTTACTATCTTGCCAGCCATAACAATTCTTGTTTGTTTTATGGACGAAATTGAAGATTATGATAATAATCAAAATAATTCAATAAAAAATGAAGATTCTATAGAATATCCAAAGAATTTGGAAAAATTAAACAGATGGACTATTCCTTCTGTTCCTTCTAAACAAATTTATAAATTTGGAACTTTTGATTTATTATCTCGTTATGCTGTTAAAACAGTTGAACGAACAATTCAAGTTACTGGTAATACCAAGACTATAAACTTATTAAGTAAAGCAGATTTGCTTCCTTTTAAAGGATATAATTTTATTCATATTGGACTAATCCAAGTGGCTTTTAAACCGTTAACTATGTTAGGGTTAAATTCTAGTATAATGGCTTATATTAGAGATGGTAGGTGTAAAGATTTTAAACAATCTTTAGCTGCTTTAATTGAAACAAGTCTGTGTCATGGACCAGTATATTTTGAGGTTTCACCTAATTTAAGTTTATCTTTAACTGATAAGCATCTAAGTCATGCTATGCAATTAACAGTTCATACTAATGGGTATAATTTTAAAACTGGTAGTGAAATAATAGCAATATGCTATAGGGTTTACTACAGAGTTTTAAATACCCTTAATCCCAAAGCAAAACAAATTTCGTTTTCTGGATCCACAACGTTGGTCCAAACAAATTTACTAACCTCTAATATTGCACAAAATAGATTAATAAAATGGGACGAAATAAACTTTCCTGAAATTTGGACATTACCTCAAGAGGTTGATCCTGATCCCATAATAAATACGGACACAGACCAGATCTCCCAAACTACTGAAGGGGACGTTGAAATAAGATTTAATTCTCAAAGAATTATAAAAATGCCTAGAGCTATGTCGTCTAGGTATTCTACTAGTGAATTTCACACTGCTCCGATAGAGCTTTCTAGAGCCTCTACTTCTCAAATAAGAGAAGATATTGAGTCAGTTGAAAATATTCGTATAAGTGAAAATAAAATTCCTCAAGGAATATATCAGAAAAATACTTCTCAGAGTAGGGAATCTCCTACCCAATCTGAAATGAGTTTCCATTTATGATGGATCTTTCCCCAGGAAGTAGTTGGAGGCAACTCATCAATGATGAGTTTAACCAAGATAGATATAAAGATTTTAGGAATTGGTATTTCAAAAAATTCAAAGATTTTGAATTAAAAGAATTTAAAGATAATTATTATAATTATTTATCTCAAATACAAAGCTATGTTCCTTTTGTAAAATGGTTTGTGAAATATTTTCATAACAAAGTTAAAACCGAAATTATGGTGTTACAAAATAAGAATTGGAATACCCATAATGGAGGAATTATAGTTTCGCCTTTCCCTCCTGAACAAACTATAAGTCTAGGTAAAAATGTTGAGGCTACAGCTTATCTGAATCTTCAGAAGGTGGAGAGTGATCATATTACTCTCAAAGAAATAAATGCGATAATTAAATCTCAGAATTACACTAATTCTTTCCTTATTTGTTTAGGTGACCAATTTATGTCCCTAGAAAAAGATATTACTGATTTAAAATTACTTTTTGAAGAACAATTAACTAAGCAAAATCTAATTTTAAAACAATTAGAAAAGAATAAAAGTGATATGGAGTCTTCAGAAATTATTATTAATAAAGATGTCCCTATCATTCAACCACCTATAGCGGTAGAAGGATTTAAATTAAAATCTAATAATAATGAATTTATTCATGTTTTAGAAGAAAAGCTTAAGCAGATGCGCTTAAATGTTTTATCTCAAAAGAGTATGTCTGACACTTCTGATATAGAAGATATTGACCAATTAAAAGAAATATTTGCTAATGAAGAAATTAATGATCAGGTAGCACAAATAAATCCTATTTATGCTCCTAAGCCAGTAGAAAAATACTACTATAAGAGGCCGTCACCTCAAGATTTACTCTTTGAAGAAACTGAACCCTTTCAGAATTCTTATTCTGGAAAGGCCATTTATGAATGGAATATTGATGGCTTAAATGATAAGCAAATTATTGATATGATACATAGGATAATCATGTATTCCTCTGTGTGTAAACAACAAGGAAATTCTGATAGTTCTATAGCTTCGTTTATAACGACTGGTTTTATTGGCCAATTAAGAGGTTGGTGGGATCATTACCTCACTGATGCTCAGAAGAAAGAAATTCTTTCTCATAAAAAACTTATTAAAACTGAAACATCAAGTAGTAGTACTACTATCACTACTACTGGAGAAGAAGATGCAGTTTATACACTATGTCTTTCTATTCTACAACATTTTGTAGGAACTAATGTACCCATTGCTGAGAAATTACAAACATTATTGCAAAATCTTAGATGCCCATCTTTAACTCACTTTAGATGGTATAAAGATACTTTTCTATCTAGAGTTTTTCAATTAAATAACCCCAATTCTATGCATTGGAAATCAAAATTTGTAGATGGTTTGCCTCATCTTTTTGCTGAAAGAATAAGACAAACTCTTAGAAACAATAATGATGGAATAAATATTAATTATTCTGATTTAACTTATGGCCAAATCATTAGTACATGTATTAATGAAGGCTTATCTTTATGTAATGACATAAAGCTTAAAAACCAACTTAAAAAACAGAAATTAACTGAAAAACACCAAATAGGTGAATTTTGCGAACAATTCGCTTTTGATCTTGAAAAACCCCCTGAGAGCAGGAAGAAGGGTAAAATAGAAAGATTCAAACCTTATAAAGGTAGAAGAAAAAATCCCCCAGATACTTATAAGTATTCCTACAAGAAAAAACGTAGAAAAAATTATTCCAAGCCAAAATATAAGGATTATACTCCTAACTTCAGTAGAAAAAGAAAAGCTAAAAAGCTTGACGTAACTTGCCACAAATGTGGAAAGGTTGGTCATTATGCCAATCAATGTAGGACTAAAAAAGCCCTAAATGAAATTGAGGATGAAGAACTTAGAAATCAGCTAGAAAAGGTTCTTCTTATTAATTCTAATTCTGAATCTGAAGCTGAGTCCTCTGATGATGAGGTTAGTTATAGTTCTTCTTCAGAAACATCTGACAATAATAACTGTCAATGTAATGAACTAAGTTATTGGAAATCCATAGTAGAAATGAATGGTCTAAATGTTTTGACCAGTGAACAGGATGAAGCTTTAAAGGCTTTAGAATCCATAACAGATGATAATCTAAGACGAAAGTTAATAGAAACTTTAATAAGGGATAACTCTAGAGAAAAAACTCCCCTAGTTACAGAAGCCCCTTATCAGCTGAGCGAAGTCTTATCTAGGTTTCGCCAATCTAATGAACGTGAAACTCCTGTTTCCATAAATGATTTAAAAAGAGAAATAAATCTTTTAAAATCTGAAATTTCTTATATTAAGAAAAACAATGATGTTCTAGCTAAAAGAATTAGTTTATTAGAAAATTCTAATAAAATAGAAAATATTGTTTCTAGTGACGACAGTCCATCAACTAGCAATAGCTATCTCAGTCTTCTTGAAAGAGTTACATCACAAAAATGGTTTGTTAAAATAACTCTTGTTATTAATAAAAGTTTTATTCTTGAAAATGAGGTTGCCCTAGTGGATAGTGGTGCAGACCTTAATTGTATTCAAGAAGGAATAATTCCGACAAAGTATTTTGTAAAAACTACTCAATCTTTAACTCAGGCAGGAGGAGATAAACTCCAAGTTAATTATAAATTATCTAATGCCTATATTTGTAACAAAAATATTTGTTTACCAACCCATTTTATATTAGTTAAAAATTTAACTCACAGGATTATATTAGGTACTCCCTTTTTGCATAACATTATGCCTATTATTAATATTGATCAAAAGGGAATTACTACTTTTATAAATGATCAAAAAATTACTTTTGAATTTATAACAGATCCTCAAACTAGGATGTTAAATGAGGTCAAAGATATCCTTTTAAAAAAAAGAAAAACAATTATGTTTTTTAAAAGAAGAAATTAGTGTGCTTAATATTAATGAGCAACTTGAAACTTATGATATTAAAAAGAAAATTAAGTCTTTAGAACAGGAATTTACTACGGAAATCTGTAATGATCTCCCAAATGCTTTTTGGGATAGAAAGAAACATGTTGTTTCTTTACCTTATATAGATGACTTTAATGAAAGTCAGATCCCTACTAAAGCTAGGCCAGCCCAAATGAACAATGATTACTTAAATTTGTGTAAAGGAGAGATACAATCTCTTTTAGACAAAGGTCTAATTAGACACTCTAAGTCTCCTTGGAGTTGTACTGCTTTCTATGTTAATAAGGCAGCTGAGAAGGAACGAGGAGTTCCTAGATTAGTAATCAATTATAAACCTCTCAATAAGGTTTTAAAATGGATTAGGTATCCTATTCCTAATAAAAAAGATTTATTAGATAGATTAAGTGATGCTTTAATCTTCTCAAAATTTGATATGAAATCAGGATACTGGCAAATCCAGATAACTGAAAATGATAAATATAAAACAGCTTTTACTGTACCTTTTGGACAGTTTGAATGGAATGTACTTCCATTTGGATTAAAAAATGCTCCTTCTGAATTTCAGAAAATCATGAATGATATTTTTAATCCATATTCTGAATTCATAATAGTTTATATTGATGATGTTTTAGTATTTTCTAAAACAATTGATCAACATATAAAACATTTAAAGATATTTAAGAATGTTGTTAAAAACAATGGTTTAGTCTTATCGGCTACCAAGATGAAAATATTTCAAACTAAAGTTAGATTTCTGGGTCATATGATTGACCAAGGAACTATAATTCCTACAGAAAGAAGCATTGAATTTGCTTCCAAATTTCCTGATGTCATGTTAGACAAAACCCAATTACAAAGATTTTTAGGAAGTTTGAATTATATTTCAGACTATTATAAAAATTTATCTAATGATACTGCCATTCTTTATAATAGGCTTAAAAATAAGCCTGGTCCATGGACAGAGGCTCATACTAAGGCAGTCCAGAGGATTAAAACTAGGGTGAAATGCCTTCCTTGTTTATCTTTGGCTAATCCAAAGTTGTTTAAAATAGTAGAAACTGATGCTTCTAATATTGGCTATGGAGGAATATTAAAACAAGTCAATCCTGAAACTAATAAAGAAGTTTTGGTGAGATTCACCTCTGGTAAATGGAACCAGACTCAGTCGAAATATTCGACTATTAAGAAAGAAATGCTTTCTATTATTAAATGTATTTCGAAATTTCAAAGTGATTTATTAAATCAAAAATTTCTTTTAAGAATTGATTGTAGCTCTGCTAAATCAATCATTGAAAAGGATGTAAAAACCCTTGTAGCAAAACATATTTTTGCTAGTTGGCAGGCTCAATTATCTGCTTTTGAATTTGATATTCAATATATTAAAGGAGAAAATAATTCTCTTGCTGATTATTTAACCCGTGAATTTTTGCAGGGTAATGACAACCCCTTATAGGGGAAGAGGCCGAGGCCGTAATTCGGGCCGTGGCGGAAGAGGAGGTAACAATATGTTACCTTACCAGGAAACTAATATTCCCCTAATAGGGGATTGGACCACAGTGGGAAAGCTCAGGCAATTGCCTGCCCCACCTAAGAAAGAAGATCAACCTTCTTCATCTTCAAATAAGATAATATCTTACAAAGAGATAATGGTTAATGAACCAAAGGAACAGGCATCTGAATATTTTGAAAATCCTGTTACCGAAAAAATAATTCATATTGATGACGAAGATTTATCATTAACCAGTATTGACGGATGGTCAATCAAAACAAGATATCTAGAATCCAGAGGATATGCTGGACTTCATGGTAAATCAAGACCAAATTTAGAGATATTGCTAACAGTTACTGAATCAGTAACTATAACACATTACTACCAGAATAATAACCCAGAAAGTTTTATAAACTTTAGTAAATGTCACATAAATAAAATTTTATTACCAAGAGAATGGGGTCTAAATCCAAATGGTGAAAAGGCAATAAAAATTGCTGAAGGTAAATATATTTACTTTAATTATTGGGATTATATCCAGGCTTTTACCCAAGCTTTCTATTACCAAAACCCGAAAAACAAACATTCTTGGTTTTTCTCGGTAAATCCAGAGATTGTGGACAAACCCATGCCAAATTGGTTTTTTAACTGGTGGATCAAATTTGGTCCTTCTCTAGAGATCTTACCTAAGGAGGTAGGAGAATTATATACTCCATGGTGTGATAATAGCTCTTTAATATCAAAGATAGCTTCCAATAAGCTGATTACAGGACAATGTCCCTGTTTATTCTTTATTAAATTTCAAATTCCATGGATATGGAGATGGACAGTAACCATATCCAAAGATGAATTTAATATCCCCATTTTAGAAAGAAATTTCTTCTACAAATGGTGGACCAAGATGAGTTCTGAAGATATTCAGGATTTAATATCCAGGATAAAAATTGTTATCAATGAGGAAAAGGCCACAATTACAAAAGGTCATAGCCAACAGGACTCTATGGCTGGATTAAAAGATTATTTTCAAAGAAAATATCCAAAGGAATCAGAAGAAGAAATCATGGTCAGAATTTTGGACCATATGAAAACCCAGTTTTTCAATGTCTTTCCCTCAACAGTAAAAGGAGATAATATGTCTACTTCTTCCCAAGGATCAGTTGGGCAAAATATGTTTGAAGGCTTAGCTGGGGAATCTCAGCCAGAAGATGAACCTACCCAGGAAGACTTCTGGGATGCCATGATCCAGTCAGTAAGGACCAAGAAGGATAAGAGCCAGTAAAAATAAAATTAACTGGTCAATAAGTTAATCATAATCTAGCTTAACACTGTTGTCGGCAAAACAAGACAAATAGGTCTTTATCAACTTTATTAAAGTTTAATATGTCAGTTGTCCGTTTGTAATTTGTATTTTTTGCTTTTTTGATGCTTTTGTATGATAATGCGACAGATGTGACGATGGGGCCCATTGAGCACCCGGCATTATCCCACTATCCTTTGTTTGGACAGCTGTAGGTTAATGTTACCTGTTACCGGATCAAATAGTGATCCCTTATTTGCCTATAAATAGAGGTATTCACCTCATTTGTAAATCATCAATATCAGAAATAAAATCTTATATTTCCTTCTTAAACTCATACTTTCTTAAACAATTTCCCTACTTTACACCCGCTGCGATGGCACTGTAGCACTTCCGTCTTATTATAAAACATTACATACTTGTACTTCCGTCTTATTTCCCTACTTGTTGATATATATATATATATATATATATATATATATATATATATATATATATATATATATATATATATATATATATATATATACCTAATAGGTACTACCATCGGAGATGGTATTAGATTTCTAAAATTGTATAAATAAAATAAAAATAGCCCATTAATGCTAATCTAGTAAAAATATAAAAAAATTGTTAGATCAAACCTTATAAGTTCAACCCCAATTCTATCATTTGTCTGTATGTGTTTTCATCCCATTTCATCTATCTACCGAAACAAAAACAAAAAATTGAGGCAAGACATAACTTTGTAAGATGGAAAATGAAAGAAGATGATAATTCAATCAGAAAGTCAGTGGGAGATGTAACATCGAACAAATTCGACATATGTGGTTGAATTGCAATCAGTAAAATTTAGTATAATCACATAATTATATGCATGTATCAAAACATTATCTCAAAAGAGTGGTTCCAAAATATCGACTCAATTTCTTTTCTTCTTTTTTTTTTTTTTTTTTTTTTTTTCTTTTTTACGTAAAAAACTTTGTAGACATCTCATAGAGTAACAATAGCCTGCTTTTTCTATATGGTATATGCTGTTGTAGTCGTCAATATTATTTTAATATATATTGGGCAAGAGTTTAGTTACTATTAACTCATAGTTTAGTTTTATTTTACATAAAGATCTTGAATGAAAAAAACATTTAATTTAGCCAAATCGACATTTATTAGTGGAGTTAAAATTAACCAACAATGGATTGGTCAAAATCGTAAGGGTTTTGGTCTCCTTAAGTGTGTGGTCAGGAGTTTGATTATTGGCTCATGCGTATGGAAAAAATTCGGTTGGGATGGAAGAACCACCTTTTGTGCCCTACAGATTCCCCGACGAAGATTAATTCGTAATCTAGTTTGAATTATGACTAAGCCACCAAATTAGGTCTAGTGGTGAAAGATTTGAATAATATGCGCGAGATATTGTCACCGACTCCATTGTAAAAAAATAAATAAATTGAATTATGACTTAAACATATGAATTTAATTTAGATGCACCGGCAATATAAAATTATTTTACACATGCATCCAAATATCCAATAATACATCGATACATCATATATGGCATTTAAAAACACGTGATGTTGTCACATTCATTAAATGATGTGGCAACACATCATTAGATGTATGTGTAAAGAATTTTTACACCGAGAGTCCAACACAATTAAACTCTAAACATAAATGATGATGAAAGTAATTAAATTCCATGTAGTTAAAAATTGAGTGATAGTAAAACATATTCTATCATTATTATCTATAAGCATAGTCATGTTGTATCCGTTGGCAAATCCACTTGTATTATTATCACATATCATGGGCAATAATATGCACTATTCTTTCAAGTTTTCGAGACTCCTCTAAACATATATGACAAAGATATATATAGAAACAAAATAATTTCACATTATAATTTTTATTGACTAGTATATTTTCTTTTCATATTTAGAGATGAGGATGATGATATGAAGAAAAGAAAGAAAAATTGTTTGAAACACACAAATTGTTTGTGGCTAAAAACCACCTCACTTTGTTGATGAGATTTGGTTCAAAATAATACTCACCTCCAAAAGCTCATCCACTTGAAAAAAATTCTTTCTTCATTCACGTTACAACAAAATTTTGAGGCCCCCTCTTTATTTTGTCTTTTTTCTCAACACATATTTATCAAACTGTTGCTATTTTTCACTTCATTATTACATTTCAATAATTTCTCCCTAAGGAGCTTCTCTCCATTGGTTCCTTTGCATGCATTTTCTTGCTTAGTTTTGGAAACTAAGGTTTGTTTTTTTACTTTTCCATCAATTATGTGCACTAGTTAGTTTGTTTCCATGTTGGCCTTTTATATTCATGCTTCTTTGTGACACACTCTATAGAAGACGTGATGATTGAAGAGTAGTGTTTGAGTGTATGAATGTTCAGTTTTATATTTGGTTAATCATGTTTTGTGGTTAGACAACTCATAACACCGATCATCTACGCCTCTCGGCCGAACTCTGGATTATCAGAATCTCTTCCTCGTAAAAACATGAGGATTAAGATAAACTATATATGATTGACTTGGTTTGTTTTTGATAGATTTTTTTAAGTATATATGTTGAACTATTGAGAATTGTACCAAATAAGAAAAATCCATTATAATTATGAGACATATATATTTTTTTACATTTCTTCTACTCCTACTATTTTTTGTTTGTTGTCCTTATCCCTACGGTTCCGGAGGAAAGAGTCTATAGTAATCCGGAGTTTGACCGAGAGGTAAATAAAGTTTTACTAATGATTGTTCAGTTAGAGCTCAAACTCAGATAGTTCCGATGGATTCCATCTTGAAGCATATTAACCGCTTGAGTTCAACCACTTCGTTTAGCTCTACTAGTCTTGTTCTATATTATTAATTTCAAATTGAAATTCAATATTGTTACATCCAAAGTGTTTAGTTCTCTATTTACTGTCCCAAATCTAGAAACTTTAGATTTTTATCACTGAAACCATCCTCAAAATTATATTAGTATTACAAAATTATTAGCTGATTATGATGAAAGAGTTGATAGCTAAAAACCTATGATTGACACTTAAGATTGATAGCGTCGGTGTCTATGTGTCTGTGTCGTGTTTGTGTAAATGCTTCATAGCTAAAAACATGGTTTTTTTATGTAAACGTTGATAACTTGCAGGATTGCTTAAGGCCGATATCAACAAACACCGTTGAAAATGGGAGAGATAACCAATGTCAGTGAATATGAGAATATTGCAAAGCAGAAATTGCCAAAGATGGTGTTTGACTACTACGCATCCGGTGCTGAGGATCAGTGGACTCTTCAAGAAAACAGAAATGCCTTTTCAAGAATTTTGTAAGACTTTATAAGTTATATGCTGATATTTTGTAAGCCTATGCTTCCAAGAATACAGAACATATGTTATATGCTGAAAAATATGATTGACAAACATTGCAGGTTTAGGCCGCGAATTCTTATTGATGTGAGCAAGATAGACTTGTCAACAACTGTCCTCGGCTTCAAAATATCGATGCCAATTATGATTGCTCCAACTGCCATGCAGAAAATGGCTCACCCTGAGGGTAATATTGCTTGTGCTGAGCTTAGTCTTGTGCTATTGTTATCTTTCTGGCGACTGATAGTGTATTAAATTGATTAGTATCTTCTAGTTCTGATAAATGGGTGATAACAAAGTTTATGGTTTTTATTAGGAAAACTTTACAATAAGGGAAGTAACATGAAAATTAAATTTGTTGATGTTCTTATATTAGATAGGATAATTCCAATCCAAATCCCCTTTGTTTGTCAAAACATTGCCAGAACATTAGCATAGATTCGTATTTGATGATATGGACTTTTTTTTTCTTGTGCAGGAGAATATGCAACTGCAAGAGCTGCATCTGCTGCTGGAACAATCATGGTAATTAAGTTCTCTATTTATGTTTGTATTATTCTTAAGTATTTAAATTGTATGCACTGGAATATAATCATTTTTTACACGTGCAGCGAATAAAATCTCACCATGTAGATATTTGAGAATATGTTTTAGAAACTAATTTGTATGCATTGTCGGTATAAAATTTTATTTGTTTTTATTGGCCTTGAAAAGTTTATTTGATTATGACATGAACACTTGCACAAGTATAAGCTTATGAAAATAGCTTATTATACGCTTTTAAGGTGTTTTTAGCTTATGTAGAGTATATCCTCAATACTTCTTCAATTCTAGAATCAACTTATACATAAGCTCTTATACAATAAGCACTTGTTAAACTGTATATCCAAATGGACTATTTCATTTAACTTGTTGATTTTCGCAGACTTTGTCATCATGGGCTACTTCAAGTGTTGAAGAAGTTGCTTCAACAGGACCTGGCATTCGCTTTTTCCAGCTATATGTAAGCTACAAAAACACCATTTTCACAGTTCCATTTTTTCTTATTTTGAATTCTTGATGCAATATGGTTTTTCTTACATGATATGTTCTCCAATGGCCATATGTTGTTTAGGTGTATAAGGACAGGAATGTGGTTGCTCAGCTTGTGAGAAGAGCCGAAAAAGCTGGATTCAAAGCTATTGCCCTTACTGTTGATACTCCAAGACTTGGACGCAGAGAAGCTGATATCAAGAACAGGTACAACTCTTCAACTTTGATCTATTACTTTTTCAATTGTAGCAGTCACATTCGCATTGTGATCCTTGATATTGCGAAGAATCACAGTTAAATGCAGCCACAATAGCAGAGTCAGTCACGCTGCAGTCGGGAGACAAAAAATTTGATGTTGCAAGCCTATATTACGGTCGCAGAATTTTTTAAGCTCATGAAAATAGCTTATGACATGTTCATAAGCTCGTCAGGATAGCTTATGAAAACAAGTTAATAGCTTACATGAAGACAGTTTCACTTTATTTTATAAGAACGTATTATATGATAAACACTTATGCTATAAGCGGTTAACTATGTGGTATATTCAAACAAGGCTTAGCTTTTCATCGATTTTCAGCTTTGCAGGTTTAATTAGTGTAATTAAAATTACTTATAAAATTTCTTCTACAGATTTGTTCTGCCACCATTTTTGACATTGAAGAACTTTGAAGGGCTTGACCTCGGAAAGATGGACGAAGTAAGCGAGATCAATTATTACAAAATTAATACTGTAGTTTAATGTTCTTTCCTCTATCATTAATTGAATTGTTAACTTGGTCCTTTCAGGCTAATGACTCTGGACTTTCTTCATATGTTGCCGGTCAAATTGATCGTACTCTAAGCTGGCAGGTATGTCGCATTACCAAACAAAGTATTTCATCCTTGACATAAGCACTTCTGAGACTATTTGAGCGCGATTTTAGAAATAGTTTATGTCATTTTCACACGCTTTTCGATAGCTCATGAAAAAAGTTTGAGTTTAATTTTTCTTTTTCAATAGAAATAACTTATAGATAAGTACTGTATGGATTACATGCTTAATTACACTGTTTATACTTTATCCAAACAGGACCTAAGTTTAATTTTGGTTATGTCAATTTTGTGCAGGATGTGAAGTGGCTTCAGACAATTACCAGCTTGCCAATTCTTGTGAAGGGTGTTCTCACTGCTGAGGATGGTAAGCAAAACAAAACCTGTTTGCAAATTCTACAAATATACTTTCTAACACACTCTTTTCGATACATTATCGTAGTTTCTAACACACTAGTATTAAGTATAATTCACATAGATTATACCATATAAAAGTGATTCCAACTAAATAAGGAGTAGAATTCACATAATTTAGTGAATAATTTATTAATGTGTTGATGTAAATTTGGCAGCAAGGCTAGCAGTACAAAGTGGTGCAGCTGGAATAATTGTGTCCAACCATGGAGCAAGACAACTTGATTATGTTCCAGCCACCATAAGTGCATTAGAAGAGGTAAGTTAATAATATCAAGTTATTATACTTCTGAGTCAAGTTACTGATGATAAGGTTGTTTATATAATAATTGTGTTATTGAAATTACCTAGGTTGTGAAAGCTGCTCAAGGTCGCATTCCTGTATTTTTGGATGGAGGTGTACGCCGTGGAACTGATGTTTTCAAGGCATTGGCACTTGGTGCCTCTGGCATCTTTGTAAGTATCCTCATAACTGTCACAATTTCCATGCATTCACACATTTAACAGTTTGGTGCCATTGTGGCTTTGATTTTAAGTTATGCGAGTCAACTTTAAAAGCAAACTTATCATAGTCGTTGAATCTTGATGCAATAGCCCGAAAGCGTCAATGTCATGAATGCATGGAAATTATGACTCCGAATTCTATAGGCACTATAGGATAATAAAACGTAATTGGGAAGTGTTAGTGGTGGAGCTAGAATACCGAAAGAGTTTGAGAAGAGGTTGAAGTTTCAAACTCTGATACTAACATAACATACTCGCAATCAATCAAAAATAAATTGGGACTTTGTTGTCTACTTTAATTATTTTTTCGATGAAATTCAATCTTTTGTCCATTGAAAGTGCAGTCGCAAAAAAAATTCCCTAATTAAGTGGTTGAACAGAAATGGTCAATGTGTTTGAGTAAAGGTTGAATTATGCGAGTAGTGCTCTAGTTTGTTCTCTGACCAACCAACTTTACTTATCTTCTGACCGAACTTCAGATTATTAAGACACAGTTCTTAATGTTAGAATGGAAAATAGAACACAATAATTGATCACTATAACCATCACTAATTATGTTGTTATCTTACTAACATATGCGAACAATGGTTAACAAATTTTGGTCTATGTCCAGATTGGACGCCCTGTGGTGTTTTCCTTGGCTGCTGAAGGAGAAGCTGGTGTAAGAAATGTACTGAAAATGTTGCGCGACGAGTTTGAGCTAACAATGGCTTTAAGTGGATGCCGCTCACTCAAGGAAATCACTCGTGATCACATTGTTGCAGATTGGGACACCCCTCGCGTTAATCCTCGCGCCATACCAAGATTATGAAAAACTTAATCTCATCATTTGAGCTAAGTTTATTAATTAATGTACAATTAATGAGGAAACAGTTCCAAACTTGTTCTTATCTTGTCATCTTTTGCTTTTAAAGAGAACTCATTTATGGTTTTCATATATTTGTAAAACTACATGCTTTCTCTGTATGGATAATATTATATATAGTTGTGTGGCTACTCTGCTACATTCACTCATTGTATATTCTTTTCATTTTCTTTTCAAATTATAAAATCAATGTTGAATAAAATAGATGTTGTTAGTTCTTACTTCTTCCTAAGGGAATGAGAAAGAGTACTATACACGAGTATGGGAACGGATATCCTCACCACGCGACTGATACTATTTTGTTATGTATGTACTCATTTTAGTGGCATTCATCGTGCTCAATCCAATCTTAGAAGAGCTTAACACAAACTATTCATTTTTGAAAAAGCTCAATGTTTAATTATTTTTGCTCCATCTCAGTTGACGAAACAGAGAAAAAAAATTATTATCCCTACAATACATAAAAATATTATATGAAAACTCGTAAATTCGCTTTTTTTAATTTTTATAGTTTAAAAACATTTTTTAAGAATGATATTATATTTTTGGTTTAAATATTACATTGATCCCTGTATATTCCCGTTTTTTTTGTTTTAGTCCCTGTATGTTTTTTTTTTTAAAAAAAAGTCCCTGAATGTCCAATTCCTTTTGGTTTTCGTCCCTCACTTCTCAAAAATGCTGATGTGGCTAACGGCATGAGATATGACATGTTGACGTGGCAAATGAAGGACCAAAACAAAAAAAAATATTTAATGAAGGACCAAAACCAAAAAAACAAAATTCCTAAAATAATTTTTTTTTAAAAAAAACAATTTTTTACTTTAAAAAAAACCAATTTTTTTCAAATAGAAAACAAAATTTAATATATATATATATATATAAGAGTGTTAAAATTTAAAATCCATAAGTCAATAGTGTAAAAACTTGTTCACGGTGTACTAAAAATGGTTTAAGACATGCTAAAAAACCTGGCTATAATGACAGTGTGCTTAAAATTGCACATCAACTTATGCCCCGTTTGAATTAGCTTATTTTTGAGTTTATGCAAACAGCTTATGCAATTTTTATGTATTACTCCATTCGTTTCAAATTACTTGACATTTTAGAAAAAAAAATAATATTAAGAAAGTGTATTTTTGCACCTTATTTTCCTATTATAAATTTATTTTAATTCATTAATAGGGAGTATTATAAGTTTGTCAAGGTAGTTTATGATAAAATAGCTTATAAAATACAATTTTCACTAGTGTGAACTTATAAAATAGCATAAAAATTAATTTATATTGTATAAGAGGAGCAAAATTCGAATGAAACTTATCATTTTTTGGGTTTTACTATTCAGATGAACAATTTTAGAGGAGCAAAATTCTTTAAAAAAAACATGGATCGGCCAATTGGAATGTATTGTAAAATCAAGATAGAAAACACATTTTGATAGAATCTCCCCAATGATGTGGTTTCTTGACCAGTTCAATTAGCAACTCTATTATATTTGAACGGTCAAGGAACAATAACATGTAAATCTTACTTGCAGAGACAAAAATTAAAAGGAATTGGATATGCAGGGACTGTTTTAAAAAAAAACATACAGGGACTAAAACAAAAAAATCGGGAACTTACAGGGACTAATGTGATATTTAAGCCAAAAAAAAAAAACCTCAAGGTTGTAACTTGATCATGTATGTTGCACGGGTGCGAGTACGGTACTGGTATCCGGTACGAGGTACGTCATTTTTTGAAAAACTAAGGTACGGGTACGTCCTTATAATTTTTTTAAAATATAATTATATATATTAAATAATAGAATTATATCGTTAAAACAAATAATTAAACATAAAAATATCACATCACACTTTAAAAATAATTTAAATTGTTCGAAACATCAAAATATGAAATTAAAAAGCAATTAGCTCAAAAAGAGTTAATGATTTCCCTCTTCATCATCACTAAAAAGAGCGACCTCAAGTTAGGTTCACCGCGAGAAAGACTAGCAATTTCAAGAATATCAACTATATATTAAATAAATTTCATTCATCTCTACGAATATCCCACATTTTTGTTGCACTTTCATTATAAGTATTACTATTTCTCTTTCTCGAGAGAAGATGAAGATTGCTATGAATAAAAACTAGATAGTTGATACTTTGTTATTGTTTTTTAGTAGTAGTTACTACTTTTAGGGCCCGTTTGGTGCGCAGGATAACATAGTGACAGGATAGGATATAAAACAGGATAAGGATAGGATATGATAACAGCAGGATAACAGTTATACTCGGTTATCATATCTTGTGTTTGGTGTACACAAGATAACAAACATGATAACTATTATATTTTGTTTTTAATACATACTTGCTCATAATAATATGATAAGATATATAACATATTTAATTGACAAAATTACTCTTGTAAAACAATTATTATTTTTTAAAAATTATTTTGTAATACTTTGAATTTTATAAATAAAAAATATAAATAAGTAATCAAATAACTTTATATAATTTAAAATAAAAATCATGAGAAAATAATCAAGTTTAATTTTTTATATGAATCATGATCAAATAAATAACTCAATAATATATACATGTTAGATAAGCCAAATAAATATATGATATATGTCATACGTAAATAATAAAACTACTATTGCAAAAGAATTATATTTAATTTTTTATAAAATTTAAATTAATATCCCTATTTGTCAATTTTTTAATAATCATTTTACTTTAAAATATTATAATTTTAGTAAAATTTTGATTTTTTAGAATATATAAATTACAAAATTACCCCTGTGAGAAAATCACATATATATTTAAAAATTAATTATTTTATTATTTATATTTTATTAATTTTATTTTATGTATTTTAAAATATATTTTATAAAATAAATCAGTAATTTTTTTTTCTTATCATATCCTGCTGGTAATTAACCCAGCTCAAATTCAGGATAAGAATTATAACTAGAGAGACAGGATAGGATAAGCTTCAGGATTAACTTATCATATCCTGCTGTATCACCAAACACTGGATTGCGGCAGGATATGATACAGTTATCATATCATGTCTCTTATCCTGTGCACCAAACGGGCCCTTATATTATAAACAAATAAAAAACTTAATTCTTCCTATAAAAAATACTAATAAAAGAAAAATTGTGTTTTTTTTTTATTGGTGTACCACGCGTGTATACCACACGCGTAACCATTGCAAAAAAAACTAGGTACGGCGTTGGTGCGTACCGGGGGAGTACCATACGCGTACCGGTACCCGGTACTGGTACTCTGTCCAAAATGGAGTACCCATGCAACATATTGAACGAATTTATTGATGTTGCACCCACAAAGTATAGAAAGTACCAAACATTGGGAGCTACCCGGGGAAGAGTTAGGAACAGGAACAAGGAGAAGCGAGAACCACTTAAATAGAGGAATCGATTGTATTTCTTCATTGGAAACATGGTCAACCATAAATTATTATTTTCACTATTCTTCATCAACCGATGCAGAAAATTTAACCTATCTTACTAATAATAAAAAAAAGGGGGTGAGATAGGCGACACGTAGCTTGCTTCCAAGCAGGCCGCGAGGAATCAAGAGATCTTTGTCAGTGCTGAATTGGATCTCGGATGACGGAAAAAGGCGCCCACTTGAGATTCTTTTAGTAAAACGCACTCACTCCAACAACGTACCTTTTGCATGATGGGAAAGAGATCATGTTCTCTCCGGTTAATATTTTTATTGGATATGGTAAATTGTAGATCCCATATCCATCTAATGTTTTTTGGTCTGATGAATTGTGCATGCAAAAAAGAGATGGATGATTGAGATAAGACTGGATGAAAAATTTACAGGAGAGGATCTATTCTCGTGGGAAGCTATCTATAAAACCACAATAATTTTATTCTTGTTATGAATAATAATATGTAATGAATGTTCATTATTGTGTAGGTTTTCTTGTCCCTTAAATGTGTCCTATAAATAGGACCCCTTTATTACAATGTAATGCACACTTGTGAATAGAATAATACAAAGTCTATTCCTTTCTCTTCTCTTCTTCTTCTTCTTCTTCTTCTTCTTCTTCTTCTTCTTCTTCTTCTTCTTCTTCTTCTTCTTCTTCTTCTTCTTCTTCTTCTTCTTCTTCTTCTTCCATATTATTGTTCATACTTAGAAATAGTTCATAACATGTTATCAGCACGAATTAAGTTACACTTTGTCAATGTATTGTATATTATAAAAAAAAAAGAAAAAAGAAAAGGGAACCAATAGATTGTTATATCGAGAAACAAATTAAGTTACACTTTACCAATGTATTGTATATTTTTAAGTCTTAAAGAAATTTTTTATGTTTGAAGGATGTTTGCATAAATGAATATCATATTGAAACAAGAAACAAATGAGATCTTGTATCTCTATATATTACGAGACATATTATCAACGTTTGCCTCTAGTTTGGGGTATACTTATATATATATTTGTGCAATTGAAACACATGTTCTTGTAAACCAGAAGTTTACAAATCATATTAAATTTGTAATTGGCAAGATCAGTTGGGTCATTTCTGATCAATTATGATGCGAATTTTTTTTATGGATATGTATTGAATGGCCAGAAGTTCATTCAATTTAATATTTTTTGTGTATTACTAGTTCCCAAAGAAAATTGATAAATTAAGTAAATGAACATCTTTTATTTTAGAATATACGAAATGTGATATTTGTAAATCGATACACCGATCATGATCATGTGGACCAATTAGATTTTAATAATTTTAATTTATGCATCAACGAAATGATCACATGTGTGTTTGTTGTCAACTCACAACCAGAAGTTTGTGAGATTATTTTATTTACTAATTTGGTTAAGAGCTCATTTAATATTTAATTTTCTAGAAAGTATTGGATAAGTATCGAATGTCAATTGAAATTGATATATAACATCTTGTAGAATATGATAATACAAAAAAAAAAGGAATTGATGATCCATTCAATAGACGTCTAAAGTTAATTAAATGATCGAGACTTATGAGATCAATACTTCAAGTTCTATTTTATATTTTGGGAACATTTAAATATATATGTTGAGATATTGATTCGCTCAAGCCAATATGTTATTATATAAAAGTCTTTCCCTTAACTTGCAATTAAATTTAGTTTTATAATCTAATATTTTTTATATAAGCATTTTTGAATGTGTTGGTATGTTCCGATTGCTCCAATACAATGCAATACAATAAATTATTAAAGAATATTGAGAAAATATATTTGATAGGACTCTTCATCCTTTATAAATTACATTGTGCTAATAATTAATTAACCTTTTTATATTGTCAGTTTGTCACTCACTCACAGTTAGCAAGCAGGCATTCATATTCTCCAAGTCCAAACAACAAAAGTTCTAGACTATTCCAACATACGACAAACAAACAAAATCACTCCTTCCAATCCAACGGTCCAAAACGAAACAGAACCTTCAAGATCAAATCCCTTTACACCCTCGTTCACTTCACCTTCAAAATATAAAAAGCCTAATCTTCTTCACTCTTCTTCTTCAACTTCTTCACTAAACCCACACTTCATTATCCAAAACCAAATCTCTCATAAACCCTACATTTTCAATTTCAATTTCAATTTTCCCCCAATTCAACCATGTCATCATCAACTTTCTCAGCAACCTCCTCTTGCAATCTCTCCTCTTCCGCTGCCATTTCTTCTTTCCCCTTCGCCGCCGGTAAAAGAACTTCTAACAGAGTCGTTCTCGCTAGAAAGAATCGGAATGTTAAGGTTTCTGCTATGGCTAAGGAGTTGCATTTTAATAAAGATGGTTCCGCTATTAAGAAACTTCAGGTATGTATAAAAATGGTTGAAACAACGGTGAAATTATCGTTTTTGAAATTTGATTGTTTTTGTGATGATTTGTTTTGTTTTGTTGTGTTGTAGAATGGTGTGAATAAGCTTGCGGATCTTGTTGGTGTTACTCTTGGTCCTAAAGGAAGGAATGTTGTTCTTGAGAGCAAGTATGGTTCGCCGAAAATTGTTAATGATGGTGTCACTGTTGCTAAAGAGGTGCGTATGAGTTTAGGTTCTAAGAGTTTTACTTCATTTTTAATGTTAATGTTATTGTATGAGTTTTGGTTCTATGAATTTTACATAATTTTCATGTTTATTTGATTGTATTTGTATAGAATATAAATTCTAAGAATTTTACTTAATTTTCATGTTTAGGTGATTGTATGAACTTAGGCTCTATGATTTATACTTAATCATCATATTTATATGATTGTATTAGTTTAGATAAATTAGACACTTCGAATTTTACTTAATTTTCATGTATAATTTGATTACATGAGTATAGATTCTAAGAATTTTACTTAATTTTATTGTTTAAGTGATTTTATGAGTTGATGCTATATGATATTTACTTAATTTTATTGTTTAAGTGATTGTATGAGTTTATTCACTACAATATTTACTTAATTTTAATGTTTAAGTGATTGTATGAGTTTATGCTCTATGAGTTTTACTTAATGTTCATGTTTATGTGATTGTAAGAGTTTAGGCTCTATGAGTTTTACTTACTTTTCATGTTTATGTGATTGTAAGAGTTTAGGCTCTATGATTTTTACTTAATTTTGATGTTTATGCGATTGTTGTTTTGGTGAATTATTTATATGGGTGTTTATTTTGATGTTTTCCCCTTTTGCATTTGGGTTGAAAAGGTTGAGTTGGAGGATCCGGTTGAGAATATTGGTGCCAAGTTGGTGAGACAGGCTGCTGCCAAGACAAATGATTTGGCAGGTGATGGAACCACAACCTCGGTTGTTCTAGCTCAGGGCCTTATTGCAGAAGGTGTAAAGGTAGGTTTTTGTTATTTGGTTAGAATTGTAGAATGAGTAACTAGTAAGTGGTTGGTTATGTTTGGTTTCGTTTTGCTTATTGTTATGTTATTGGGGTCTCATTTCTTATTAAATTCTGCAGGTTGTCGCAGCTGGTGCAAACCCTGTGCTCATTACACGTGGTATTGAGAAGACAACTAAAGCTCTTGTGGCTGAGCTTAAAAAGATGTCAAAAGAGGTGAACCATTTTACTTATTGTTCTTTTGTCTATCTGTGTGTTCAAGCATGTTTTTCTAGTGGGATTATTAAAAATTCACATTTCCTTGCATATATCAGTGTGCTTGTTGCTTAGCAATTATTTGACTTGTCTTTTTGTTAAGACTAAACGAATTGTGGTTGTTGGGATTGCAGGTTGAAGATAGTGAACTGGCAGACGTGGCAGCAGTCAGTGCAGGGAACAATTATGAGGTTGGAAATATGATTGCTGAAGCCTTGAGTAGGGTTGGTAGAAAGGGTGTTGTGACACTTGAGGAGGGAAAGAGTGCTGAGAACAGTCTTTATGTCGTTGAGGGTATGCAATTTGACCGTGGTTATATTTCACCTTACTTTGTTACCGACAGTGAGAAGATGTCTGTTGAATTTGAGAACTGCAAGGTACAACATTTGTTTTATTTTCCTGTAACTTATTTAATTATTTTAGAGATCATTTTATGTATATACTGACAAAAACTTATATGGTATTATGTTTATTATGCAGTTACTATTGGTTGACAAAAAGATTACCAATGCTAGGGATCTTATTAACATACTGGAGGATGCAATTAGAAGTGGATTCCCTATATTGATCATTGCGGAGGATATTGAACAAGAAGCTTTAGCAACACTTGTTGTGAACAAACTTAGAGGATCTCTGAAGATTGCAGCACTTAAGGCTCCTGGATTCGGAGAACGCAAAAGCCAATACCTTGATGATATTGCCATTTTGACAGGAGGTTGTTAAATTTAGACATTTCATGTCATGACTCTGATTGTTCTGTTGAATTTGGAAGTGCACATTTTCTTGTTTTGTTGTCCAGTTGTTGCTCATAATATGCATATTCTCAATTTACTTGCAGGTACTGTTATCAGAGAGGAAGTTGGCCTTACCTTAGACAAAGCTGGGAAAGAGGTTCTGGGTAATGCCTCCAAGGTGGTGCTCACCAAGGATACAACCACAATTGTTGGTGATGGAAGTACCCAGGAAGCAGTTAATAAGAGAGTTGCACAAATTAAGAACCAAATTGAGGTTTCCCTCTCTCTCTCTCTACAAATGATAATTATTTTGGTGTTTAGGATGACCGATGTGCTAATATTAGGGAGATAGTCAGATATTGTCACAACAACATGTGCACACATGCACATGAATGGTCACATATAGGGAAAAACTCTGTTGGAGTCTGTATATGAAGAAGAGTAAGAGAGTTTGACACCATTCCTCTGGCTCTAACGAAATATTTACTCATTATACAGGCCGCAGAGCAAGACTATGAAAGGGAGAAGCTGAACGAAAGGATTGCAAAACTGTCTGGTGGTGTGGCCGTAATACAGGTAATGAGCCCACTAAACTTTGATAATATGCTAGCTTTAAACATTTCTTCAAGTCATAGTTAGTAACCAGTTCAATTTTGTTATATATGTGTGTAGGTTGGTGCACAAACTGAGACAGAACTTAAGGAAAAGAAATTGAGAGTTGAAGATGCTCTTAATGCTACAAAGGTGACATTTATCTTTCCCAAATTGTTTATTGTTTAATTATGATTTTTGTTCTATGAGCTAATATTGTATTGACTTTCAGGCAGCTGTTGAGGAAGGTATTGTAGTTGGAGGTGGTTGCACTTTGCTCAGACTTGCATCAAAGGTGGATGCCATCAAGGATACCCTTGCAAACGATGAGGAAAAAGTGAGTCATTATTTGATATTGGCAATAACTTTAGTTTTTCTTAAATGCAAATAATTTTGTTTGAGTGCTTGAAAGTGTTCCGGACTTGACCTTTTCTCTTCAGCAATGTCATTATTTAATACTTAACATTCTGACTCTGTTGATTATGCGCTCACAATTACAATGATTTGATACAGGTTGGAGCAGAAATTGTTAGAAGAGCTCTTAGTTACCCTCTTAAATTAATAGCAAAGAATGCTGGTGTAAATGGCAGTGTTGTGAGCGAGAAGGTAAATAAATCAACTTAATTTGGAATGCCTTGTTAATCACTGTGCTCGTGCTGATGTAACTTGTGTATTGGATAGGTTCTGTCCAACGACAATACAAGATATGGCTATAATGCTGCCACTGGCAAATACGAAGATTTAATGTCTGCCGGGATCATTGATCCAACAAAGGTGATTTATTGTTTGATCATTTTATTGTTTTTAATTGATCTGCATGTGAAATTCCAACCATCTTTAGTTGCCTGTGTTCTTTCATTGGGATGATTTAGGTTTTAATTCCCAAATCATCAGAAATGATTTGTATGTAGGTGTTCTATTTTGGTTTTGACTTTTCACCTGTTTTGGATATTGTGCAAGAACACGAAGTTTTGCTTGATATGAATCTTCGATAAAGTGTCTTACTGTCGTGCAGGTGGTCAGATGCTGCCTGGAACATGCATCCTCTGTTGCCAAAACATTCTTAATGTCAGACTGTGTTGTTGTTGAGATTAAGGAACCTGAGGCTGCACCTGTTGGCAACCCCATGGACAATTCAGGTATTTAGTTTGAACGGGCCATTTGAAATTGCATTCTTGGGTGTATTTTTGTATGGTAATGCTAATGCATTTACACCAACCAGTTTGAGACTGATATCAAGAAAAACTATTTTCAAACTAGTTAGGTCCTTTAAGTCTATATTTACACATGCATTAGTGTAAAATGATCCCTCTTTTGTTAGCTGACACTGCATTTCTTTTTCTTCCAGGATACGGTATGTAGAGACGATGTAGGCTAAAGTGAGAACGGCATTTTTTTCACCCTATTTCTTTGATGTAATACAGAATTTGTTAGCTATTTAATTTATAGCAACAAGACGGACTTTTGTAGTGTGGTGAGCTAGATCAGTGACATTTTTGTTTACTATTGAAATTAATAATTTAAAAAGGTTTTGCAAATTGAAGAAAGATTTTACTTTTATTTATCTAAATAATCTTATGTTTTGTTAATTAAAAACTATATATATAGCAAAAAAAAAAGGGGATAGCCCAATTGGGCCCAAATCTTTCAAATACAAATTCACACCTCATTTTGGCTGAGGGATGGTATGAGTATATTGAGGGGCCTATGAGAATTTTGAAAAGTTCTCTTTAGACCTCTCAATATGTTTACAGACCCTTTCAAATATTTTAAAAATTTGAGGTGTTTATGAACATCATATCGAGGGGCCTAATGAGAAATTTCCTCACATTGCCATTTTGCTCTGTACCTATCGAATTTTTCGAAGGTACCTTTATTTGAATTTGCTCTAGACAAATTGCTTCAGATTGTGTAATGGACCTGATAAAGTCCAGATAACAAACATGGGTAGAGAATTTTTTAGTTAGGCCTACAATCTACTTTTAAATTAGTGGATGAGTGAAAATAGGTCGTGCATGAAACTCATAGGGTGGTAAAAGAAACTCTTTTCATATTATTTGTTGGGCCTTTATATTGTTTCAGTGTTGTTTGTCAAAAGCCCTATTGGAATTTAAGTCGAGCAGAGGTACTTAAGATTTAAGTCGAGAAAAAATAAATAACACCATTCTCGCGTCCTCATCATTTTTAAGTTTATGGCTGTCCTATATCAAACATATTCATTTTAGCCGATCAAATGATAATCAATACGAACCATCTTTCTTATATCACTAATTCTGAAAAGATCATTCAACTTTCTCTTCAAATTTCAGAAATGAGAAAGAAGGGTTTGACTTACATATACAATATACATCCAAGTAAATTGTGTGATTCATAGAGGGGTAAGTTTGAAAAATTGGAGGCTTTTGGAAAAGCGAAAGAAATTTTCAAATTATATAATTGTGGGAGGGCCATATATTTGGTATCAGCATATTGGGCCAGACCAGCCCAAAATATATTAAGACAGTTTTAGTAGAAATTATGACCCAACATTTATCTAAAAGAAATTATTGGACATGCATAATTACCAGGAGATCAAATCAAATAGAGCTCGATTAGTTTCTGCGAGACGAGAAATGAAGAACATAACCAAAACAACTACTCAATTGTACAAGAAATAGGTAATTTTTTACTTTAAGTTTCCGTCTTTTTTTTTTATCAACTGTTCGAACACTTTCTGTAACTCATTGAATTGAATTGAGAAACAAATAAAAGTGTATGAATGAGTCAATGAGATAAGAGTGAAAAGGATTGAAAAAGGAACTCTCAAGATTTTAAAAAAGTTAAAAAACCACATGAGTTTATTTTTATTGAAATTCATAGATTTTGTTTGAATAGAGGCAATCTTATTTTAGACCAACAGAGCAAGAGCTAGAAATACATAACATATTCCTTGAACAAAAAATAAAAAAAATACATAACAACTTTTTGATATTTTTCATAAGAGAGAGCCAAATTTGGAATCTTTCACTAAAGAAATATCTTTACTTATACATAGGGGTGAGCATGAACCCGAGACCCGACTCGAAACCGATATAACCGACAACACATTGAAAGCATTCGGTCGGGTGCGGGTCGGGTCTCGGGTCAACAAATTGCAAAAATCGGGCATGAACGGTTGCATACGGGCGGGTGCGGGTCTCTAAAATTTTATATCTCTATAACCGAAACCGACCGAACAAACATTAAGATGCAAATTAATTTTTTTCCTTCTGTCCCTCTCAATCTCATATACTCTTCTCTTTGTTATTTTTATCCATCTTTGATATAAGATAAAAATGTTATAATTTACAAAGTTTATAATTAAAAATATGGTGATGAAGAAGGTGGGAAAAATATTCTAATATATATATTCTAGATTTATTTTAATTTCTACGTCTCTTCTACTTGATATTTTATTGTCTTTAGATCTACATATTGAAAGAAAGTAATTGCATCTAACCCTATTTGTTTTTTAATTTACTTCGTCTATCTTTTGTTGCATTGTGTACTAGGTATTAAACTATTCGCAAATTAGGAATTTTTGGAGAATGGAGGAGTTTTAGATGTAAACAAAGTTTCGATATAACCCGTAATAATCGACTCGTTCAACCCGCCACCCGTATGACCCGAACCCGAGCAAACCGAAGATATAGACGGTCGGAATTGGGTCCAAATTAAATGGTTGCGGTTTTTATCGATTTAGTGATTTTCGGCCCGAACCCGACCGAAACCGACCGATGCTCAGGCCTACTTATACACTCTGTTGCAGACCTACCATGCTTTTAATATGACAACTTCATTGGATTATTTACATATTATTGCAATATTTTTTTAAACAAAATTATAATACATGAATGTCACAAATCCTAAACTATTTTAATAATTTTGCTTTGCTGCGCAAGTGGTATAGGGCTAATATGTCTACATATAAATAAATTTTTTATACAATAATCATACAAAACTAAGGACAGGTGTCACATTATGTTTATCACCAAGTGCTGCTGTCATATAATAACAATATTGTTTGTTTTGCTTATGTAGGCATGTCCTCTCAAGAAACCAAAAAATGTTCAAAGTTAGCTTATATTTATGTTGCATGTATCTTCTCCAAGTTTCTGTGCATTGTCTAGAACCGTAGCAGACAACTTTGGTCACGTATTTATTAATATACCATATTATCAATTATTAATTAATAATATTGATCAAATATGTTCTGTTGCTCCCTCATATATCACTCATTTTTTAATTTTAAAATATTTTATAGTTTGGTACACAAAAGCACATACTATTTTCTAAGAGAATGACACTTGGTTCATCTCCCCCACCAAATACATACATGTTCTCCAAAAATTATTTAGATAAGAGGGTTTAATTTCCCGCAAGGTATTTTTACATCATCATATAAACATATTCTATAATCAAATATATTCAGTCTAGTCCAACTTTATTGGATCCAAGAAATTAGGAAAACATTGGCTCTTCAGATTTTCAATAGTCTTTTCAACATTCTTTTAATACTGCAATAAAAAATTTCACGCATTCACATCGTCAGCAGTTTGCAGTTGTTGGATCAAAGTTGGAGACATCGATAAATTTAAATTCAAAAACTCGGCTTCATAAGAAAATGAATTTCTAGTGTGTCGTATTTGTATGGGTAAAATATTCTTATTTTGCAATCACAATTGCGTGTTGCACATTTTTATGCAGACACAATTTAAGTACAATATATTTTATATTATTTTTACTATTCTCGACTTCAAATATAATATAATTTTGGGTGCACACTTCTCATTTTTAATAAATTTTAATAAAATATATTACATTTTCTTTTATTTTTTTAATATTATTATAATTTTTATTTGTACTAAAAATTGTAAGTAACCACATTTAATTTTTTTTAGAAGGTCTATATCAAACAAACATGTCACCAACAGTTTTAAGAGATTGTTTTGTTTTAAAAAATTATTGTCTCTTTGTAAGAGGAACATCAAGAACAATAACACTGGCTTCTATATATGTTGTGTCATTGTTGAAATTGAATTAAAAATGTTGCTAATGCAATTTTCAAACCATGTCGACGGGTATACATTGTTATGCCACGGTAGCTATATATAGTGACGGAGATCTAGTCCAAGGGATTATTGGTGTGACGTAAACATCCGGTTTGCATTGCATTGCATATATGGTTTCGTGACTCACCGTTGTTTGCATTGCATACATCCGGTTTCTTGATGCTTACCTATGCAATGCTATGAAATGCTGATGCTTGGATCCATGTTCTAAGTCATCAAATCTAGAAAATTCATGACCACTCTTTTCATTAAATTTTGATTGCTAACATTGTCATCCTAAACTATTTCTTGGGAAATGTTGGTTCATGAATTGACTTTCTAAATCTATGAAAGGGCATGCACAGAAAAAATAATACTGAAGGGACATTTTGTTAAGCCTAAATTCAGCTATGTTGAATATGGAATTAAATGTTGAATTTGTAAGATACGTCATGATAGACAATTCTTATGATTTCAGCAGCTAGTACTGATCTGTTTACACTTTGGAATTAGTTGTAATTAGTACATTGTTGGGCAAAATCCACACACACTAGCTAGATCTTAGACATACCTAATGTAATAGTGGTTTGGTTTGAATCTCACTTCAAAAAGTTAGTTCATACGATGGAGTTTGAAAATCTTGACAATGTGATACGCAAATACAATTATGGCAAAAATAGGTCAGACTCGAATACAACTTCAATATTCACCTCCGCACTCAATGATATGTTAATTGTTGGTAGGAATCACTCATTGAATGAAAAACTAATGTTGAGCGATATATAATTATGTTTTATATACTTAATGTATTAAGGTTGTAGGTTAAAATATGGCGTCATATTCCACCATTATAGTTATTCAAAATTCAATGTGATGACCCCTAAATTAACTTGCTTCCGACCCAACAAATGTTTTGTTGGCTCCTTCTACGTGCCGAAAGTTTTTTTTTTACAACGGTGATAAGACTTCTATTTGAGAGGGAGCATACTCAGATAACAAACAGACTAACACTTTAGGGAGATATTGGTTAGATATGTCAAGTGTAAGTGAGTATGAGTGTCATATTAGATGAAAACGTGAATGTTAAGTAAACATATAAATGAGATAACATGTAGTCAATGTTTTAAATTACGGTCATAGTCAAGATTTCAGTAGTGTTAAGAATTTCACGATTTTAGTGGTCACAAATACTAAGTAACGGATTAACCTCATTATAGTGTGAATTAACCACAACTTTGCAAAAAAAGGAGAATTGTTGTCAAAGGGAGAATTCAATTAGACAGCTCTATTTAATTAAATCATACAATACGTACTACCGTATCTCCAAAAGATGAGACTTATTCTTTTTTCCTTCTCAATATAGTCCTCACATCCAATGCTAAATTGGGACTAGATGCGTGCACACCATATTATCTTATTAAAAAAATTTAGAATAAGATATATGATATTATATTAAATGTGAAAAGCATATATTTTTTTTGTTAGGAAGTTAAAAAAAATTTAAAAGAAAATTATCCACGAATAAAGAAGGTTTCCATTTCATTGTTTCTAAAAAGATCACGAACGCCTTCTAGAGTAGAAGCATAACTCAAGAAGTCAACATCTGAGGCTCCAAGTTTAACGAAGTAATCTGCACATTGATTCTCTTCTCTAAGTGTGTGATAAATAGAAACACTTGTTTGAGAGAGCAACCCCTTAATATCTTGGATCAACACAATATGAATATGATACTTAACTTGAGGACATTTGATGAGGTTGACACAATGCAAAGAATTAGAGTAGCAGACAAGTTTATCAATACTCATGTCTTTAGTCAGCAAGAGACCTTTGTGGATAACATACAGTATAGCGAACAAAATGTCAGATGACCCTTGAATGAAACCTAAGAAACCTACAAATTAGTGACCGAAAGTATTTCTAATAATGCTGTCAAATCCAGATCGAACGGAAGAACCGAGACAACTTTCATCTACATTAAAAATGACACGATAATTATTATTATTTTTTCAATGACACTAATTAAAATGATAATTAATGAGTAGCCGAGTATATTTATTTATACAAATTTCATTATCTTGTAACAAACTTAACTAACTTCCTTAACAACTAAAAAATTATTAACTAAAGTTAAATTATATTGATATCAACTAGTGGTGTGTAAGAAAGGACCGTGTACTCATCATCTTTAATTGGAGTTTATTTTTATGTGGATATAAAATTAAAGATTCAAAGGAACCTATTGAAGATGTCGATTGTGGAAACAAAAAGTATATACTATATATTAATCTAAATGTTTTAGACATAGGTATGTGGCAGTTGATAAAATGATAACATATAATAATGCTTTAAATCCTCAAGCAATGTTGGAGCTTTATTATATGTTATAGTACTTGGACTAATTCAAACTTGTGTTAAGTGATTGCATTAGATGTGACTTCAAGAGTTTATAAATTTTTTAAATTATAATAATTTTATGTATAATGTATTCTTTATTTTCTAAAAGCACTTTTTAGATTAGCAAATAGCACGAGTTAGTTCTATTTTTGAAGTCTTCATACTAATTAGGGAATGTTGGGGACACTTTTGGAGGTTCAAGGAATTACTATAAGTTTATACCTTTTTGTTTTTGTTTTATACAACTAATGCATATTATTAGGTAATGTAATTAATATACTAATACATCATCTTACTTGTCACCTTCCATTTCATTAGAAGATGAAAAGTTTTTCATTTGCAGCAATTTTAAATACTTGTGTCACACTTAATTTCTTCTTTATCCAATGGCCACTCTCACATAAGCTCACATTTATCTAAACCATATGTAAGTGTAACCCTTTTTTGCCTAACATATGAAATTAGGAAACCAACAACCGACTATTTTCATTTTTTAATCTCTCTAATTTCATTGCTGATTTATTTTTTATTTATATTTAACCACGATATAACATATGATCATCTCATCTTTTGTATAGCATAGAAGATCATAAAATCAAAGTCAACATCACTCATCTTCTGTGCATCAGTTTAAGACTTTCATCTTCTAACTCACGTCAACCTCTGTACATCTGGCAAAACTTATTTTCTGGAGAGCACAACACACGTCAGTAAAATTTGAACGTCAATGTGTATGTGTCTCCAAGTAACGGTAAAATGACAGCTCAATAGTAAGACTACTAATATGTTGTTAGGACAATATTACATAAATAAGTTTTGCACTATACTACAACGAGCTACTCTCACAATGGATATTGTAATGGCTCTATTTTATATTCTTTTAAAAATAGAATAGTTGTTTGTGCATGTTGCACCAAAATGGTGATGGTGCATGGTCGAAATGGTGATAGTGCATAGTCAACACCTCTGTTTTATACTTTAACAGTAGTATACCCTTAAAGTTTTCAAATGTGAGCATAGGCTTGAAATTCAAACTCTGGAGACCAATATATTTATTTTAAAGGTAAATTTTTGCCGCTAGCTAGACTATTATACAGAAAAAATTTAAATGTGAGCCTTTTAAGAATGAAAAAGCAAACTTCTTTGAATTAAAATAATTCTCTACAATATTTAGTAAAAAAGGAAAAAAAAAGACTCTTAATTAGCATTAAATTATAAGGGTCGTGTTAACATGTGTCATGTGTCCTAAGAGCACATGTTAAATTTTATCTTGAAAACAACAATGTTTGACTTCTAAGGATATGAAATGCACAAATTTTAATACCAAATTTCTTTTAATAGTACACTAACACGAGTGCCCCAAGGGCACATTGTTAGCATTTCCCAAATTATAAAAATATAAACCGTTTAATAAAATATTATAATATATATGAGCTTAAAAATACCTCAAGTAAATGTATATTTTAGACCTCAATGTGTTATGTCTAGGGGTGTGCAAAAAATTTGGCTATCCTTAACCAAATTACTAACCAATTCATATCCAATTTTAGTTTGCAAAATCCATTTAAAAAAAAACCACACCACTCCAATAAAAAAACACAAATTATAAACCATAACCACATTTTGTAATTTGGTTTGGAATTGGTTTGAAAATTTAGGCCCAATCTTCAATTTTTTAAAATTCTTTATTATATAATAAAATAATTAATTAAAAGAGGGGTGGAGGAGCGGTGGTCAACCGGTGGTCAACGCCGGACCACCGGCGGCCGGCACGGCGGCGCTCCGACCGGCACAGCGGCGGACGACGGTTTTCTGACGGACCTCCGTCGACTTTCACGGCGGCTGGTGGTGGTGCTCCGGCGGTCGGTGGTGGTGCTCCCCAAATTTCTTTTAATAGTACACTAACACGAGTGCCCCAAGGGCACATGTTAGCTTTTCCCAAATTATAAAAATATAAACCATTTAATAAAATATTATAATATATATGAGCTTAAAAATACCTCAAGTAAATGTATATTTTAGACCTCAATGTGTTATGTCAACCGAGTACATGAGAAAAACATTTACACTACGAGTCCATATCAATTAATTTTTTTTTTTTGTATTCATAGATTTTGATATGACTCTTCTATATAATGCCTATAGAGAGTTAAGTTAAATGAAAAATATCCACTTGAGGGGAAACGACGCACAAACAACGGCAACGATGATGCAAGTGAATGTGGCTAACACTTAAGGGGAAACTTATTGTGACAAGTGTGAGAAGAGTTAAGTCCCACATTGTTTGGAAAAGTAGAAGTTAAACATTTTATAAGTTATATGATATATAAACCTAATGTCTTAATATTTTGGATAAATATTTAATATTAAACTCACTTGTATGACTGCTCTTAAACCAAATACGGATGATACCGGTTACCCCTTGTAACCCATCACAGGTATATAATACTCCTTCAAGTCCTTAATATTATATCTCAGATATATTAATTATTAAATATATTTAAAATGCGAACGCTCTTTTATATTAAAGATCGGAGATAATATTAACATAACAATCATGTGGTCAATTTAGTAACCCCCTGTGCATGTGATAATCTTTCAGACGTTTGTTTCTTGTTCGTTAATAATAGAAACGTATTATTCAATTCTTGTCATTAAGTGCGGCTTGGGATTTTGGAATTCAGATACAAAGGTTTATTTTGAGGGCATTGTGTGGGTCCACATAATTAATATCTTCATTTGGCTGCATATAGATATAGCGGTGTCAATTAATCTTATAATGAAACTCATTAACAAACGGTTGGGTATTTCATGGATTTGGTTCAGAGGTGTTGTAGTATTATGGATTGAATGTTTTTGTATTATATTCAATTGACATAAACTTAAAGAACAAAGATAATTAACTATCTAGAAATGTGTTTAGCATATTGTTAGAAAATGAACACAATTAACATAAATGTCCCAAAAATGTGAAAATATAAAACGAAATAGCAAGGCATCTATATCTTATCTAGTCTAGTTGTCATACCAAAGTTTTTTTGTTTTTTTTTTTAATGGAAGTTATCATACCAAAGTTGAAATCAATTAAAAGGGACTTCTAATAATTAGCTTTTTGATGTGAACTAAGAATGTCTAAGGATGACATATGGCACCTTTCAATATCCTAAATGTCACATTATGACACTAAGTTCTCTTGGCATTGTGATTATACCAGAATGCATATCATGGACATTTAATTTCTAAGATTTGTGGGGACAATGAAGTTTTCTGTAAACTTTTATAGATCAAAATGTGATTTCAACTATAATAACATCAAAATTTGTAATGTATACTAGAGAAAGAAAGAGAGCAGAATGAAAAACATTGAAATTAAAGAATGAATTTGAATTAACATTAACTTTAGTACCGATTCATTGAAATTGTGTGTGAAAATGTGAATCAACACAAACTTCTAGTACCTATTAATTCGTATTATGCGAGCATATCATGGGTATTAGATATGATACGTATCCGATATAGTGATATGCCAGTCATTGAAAATATAGAATATCGTACACAGGGGCGGAGCCCTTCATGGGCTGGACAAAGCCATGGCCCGCCCCAGAATTTTTAATTTTTTTTTCATAGGTATACTATTTTACGGCGGTTATAAATACCCGCTAAATAGTCTGTGTAGTTTGTTATATTTTGTTTTGCGGGGGTTTTAAACCATAAAATCCAGTATTCTTTAACAGGTTTTAGTTTTGCGGGGGTAAAACCCCCGCTATATTTACGTCACAGAATTCAAATGATTCAAATATACTTTTTAATTTATTTTTTTAAGCATCCCTTCTAATGTTTTATTGTTTAATAATTTATAGATGTCTTAAAATGTGTAATTTATTTTGTCGAAGTATTTAAGTATATTTTTTTGGAGAAAAAAGTACTCAAATTTTTATTTAAAATAGAGTTTGTGCATAAAAATTCATGTTTGATCAATCTTTTGTTAAAAAAATTTAATTTTTTGTTAGAGAGATGCATATAATATTATAAACATAAATACAAAAACTAATTAAAAAGTATGAAGTTTACACATTTGACATAAAATATATTTCATAATATATTTTTAAAATTTATTTAATAAACATGATAATGGTCCACCTTTTGACTATTTTTGAGATATCCATACTAGACAGACTGTCAATATGATATGCCTTTTTTTTAGTAATTTCTTTTGCATATTCGATTTATATTTGTAACGGTCCGCCCCAATTTTTCGGGCTAGCTCCGCCACTGATCGTACATATATTAAAATTAGACTTTTTTTTGTAGAATAACAAAATTAGATTAAAACTATTCCAATTATATGGAGTAAAATGCTAGCAAATAATATAAATAATAGGCTAAAAAAACTTCACCATCACTATTAAATCTGAAGTAACTAAAATATTGGAATAATATCATCGTGTGGCTTATTGATTATGCCTCTTGATGATTGGTTTGGATCAAGAAGTACTATTGGATAGTTCCTTGTGTCCTTTATGTAGATGAAATCAGGGAGGGATGCACATTGTGTGGCAACCTGTGGCCATGGCCACACCAAAATTTCCAATTATATATAGGATTACATATGTGTTTGGTTTCTATATATTAAATGTAGACTTTTAAAGTTTAGTCTTTATTTAATTTTATTATTTAGTCTCTATAAAAAAAATTTGCAGATAGTTTTAGTTCCTACTAAAATAGTTACCACGTACTAAAACTAAATTTGTTTAATTATCATTAGACTCTTAAATTTTTGAATGATTATTTATATGCATGTTAATTAATTATCATATATAGTTTATTTACTAAAATTTTAAATTTTTTAACATGATACGAATTAAATATGATTTTTTTAAACAAGTTCAAGTTAAAAATAAGGAAAATGATGACCTAGAAATTAAATTTTGAGTTTTTGTTTTTTGGAGAAACTTTTATGATGTTCTAAACATACATGCATTCAAAAATACATGTTGACTTAACGGTAGTGACCAAAATTGAGTGCGAGATAATTTTATAGGGACTAAAATTTTAACAAAAATTAAGTAAGGACTAAACTTAGAAGACCATCATTTTATATGGATCAAAAACATATGTAATATATCCATGTTATATATACTGAAAATGAAAGACAAAAAACAAATAAGAATTTGTTGATTTTTATTGTAAATGTATTGCATTAACAATATAATTTTTTATTTTCAGTATAATTTAGTTCATAATTTCTTTTATATTTGACCACACCAGTATACAATGTATGAATCCGTCTCTGGATGAAATGAACCTGAATTTATTTACATAAGAACCTTGAAAACTGGTAATAAGTATTGAATGTGAAGTAATGAGTAATTGAAAAGTCACTAATGTATGTAAAAAAATATGAACACGTACATCAAAAAAAGAAAAAGAAAAAAAGGTCACTAGCATATCGAAGACGTGGCAACAACGTTTCACATCGTGTTGACTCCATATCATAATTTTTTTATTTAAAAAATAAATTCAAATATCCTTCAATACACGTCGACGTTATATCGGTACATATTAAGTACGATTCGATACCTCATTTAATTTTCCTTTTATACAACCAGGACATAATATGGTCAAACTTTTGTTCCTTTTCATTTATGACAAAATAGTTTCATTGTTGAAAAAAAAAAAATACACAATTAAATTAATTTTCTTATATAATACATCATGATCCACATCACTTCGCCAAACCAAACTAATACCTTGAACTACCTATTGGGGAGTTTGAGAGAAGGCCCTGAGTAACAAAGGGCAAATGATATATGACCATCATATACCATATTTCCATCTAAAATCTTAAGTCGACACTGACAATATCGATCACCTCATATATATATATAATATTACTTTATAAATCGTTGATGTGAAACTAACAACTCAAATGACAATTTCTAGGTATTTAGACTTTCCTCAAGTTCAATATGATCCCAAAAGTTTTAGTTTCACCTCGAGTTCAAACAAAAAATTCACTCTCGCTCGCCCACTAAGCCTGACCAGGATTTTGATACCACTTCTTTGGAAGTCTCGGAGAATTTTGAGAGTAACAACAGACTAATAATTCCGGATATAATTCAAGTAACTTATTTATAGTCAATGTATATGGCTAACTACTCACATAACCATCCTTAATTAAACATATTATAATACAATTTTTAAATATAGTTTATAAAACTCACTTATAAAATAAAATTGCCGTCACATATAACACTTGTTTACTTCATCTCATTATATATGAGACTCTTAACAAAATGAACAAAGGCAGCACATAGTTTCATATTTTCTATAAGTTGTTTTTAAACAGAACATTGATTCAAATATTGAGATTGTGGTATATATTGGAGTATTTAATTCTTTTGTTATATCAATTAATATATGATATTGCTAGCTAGATTGGTAAGTACTCCAGCTAATTTTGTTGCAATTTTGGCCACATGAAAAGTTGCTGCAGGTTGTTCATTGTTGAATTACTCCATTATCCTAACAGCAGAAGGTTCAGTTTTATTATGTGTGGTTGAAATTTGTAGTCCAAGCAAACGTCAGTTGTTTCTTGCATCACAGCTGACGCCACTATCATACACTCACAATATTCCTACTAAATCCTAATAATGAATTACTTCTATATATTATTGAACCTTGAATGGAAGCATCCAGAACAATAGTCACTGAAATCTAAATTGGATAATATCTTCTATTTATTATATAATCATATTAGATCATTCCGAAAAAATTAATCATTGGATGAAAGTTATGATTTTATATAGTTCAAATTTATATTTTGTAAGGTGAAATGCATTCAGTATTTCAAAGTTTTACGTTTGTAATAATTAAATCTTTAAATTTTTTAGATAATAATAGATCTTTTAAGTTTTTAACTTGTTGCATCTTTTAAGTTTTTATCCTATATTTAGAAAAATACTGACGTGACCGTTAATTTTGATGTTAACTACTTCCTTCGGTCCTTAATATAAGATGAAGTTCACTTTTTAGATATATTAAAATATTAATGTATCTAGACAATAATATAGTCTAGATACATCAATATTTCAATGTATCTAAAAAGTGAATTTCTTCTTATATTAAGGACCGGAGGGAGTATGTCGAATTTAAGGCTCAATTTGATATGAATCATGATGTCCAGATAATTGAGGCCTAACCGGAAGAGATCATAATTGAAAGAAGGGTAACAATATACAAGTTAGAAACTTAAAAAAATTAAAGAACTTAATCTTATTATTATAATGGATGTTTTTTTTGTCAAATAGTCCGGTGACTAGAAATTCTAGATTAAAAATAATATGACGGTAGAGAGAGTGGCTTATGAAACACTATCAAGAGTGGCTTATGAATTTGAGATTCCTTTAAGGGCAGGAACCCTAATCTTCCACTATTCTATTATATGTATAATTTTACATGCTTGTTATTGTGTGGCCAAAGCATGCATGAAGCCAAATTTTGGTAAACCACAACCATGGAACTTCATTTTATGGGTGTCGATAGCTAGAATTCATTTATACACAGTAGTTTGTGTGGATTTAAAGACACATGGGGAATTGTGTTGTAATCTTAAGTTGACAAAGAATTAATTGCAACTTGGTGCTACTATCATGTTTATTAAATTTTTTTATTTAATTTTTACCTACTTTATTTGTTTAATTTAGATTGGGATATTGTGGTACCGTGTCAGAGAGGGATGCTGCAAGAAGAGAAACTTTGTCTAATGGAAATTTTTGATTTTGAAACAAAGACAAGAGCATATGTAGGGTATATGACATTATTTGACATGACATTATATAAATTTGGTAGTGTTGATTTGTTGACCATATGTTAGGAAAATCACATAAGAATAAGACTAAATTATATTTTAATTGGAGCTTTAAGATATTTTAAGTTTCATTTTGCTTAGTCCTCAAGTTTTTCTATTTCATTTTGGTTTATTAAAATCACAAATATTATATGTACTTTTGGCCTCTTACATTACTTTGGTTTTATCTTGATCACTTAAATTATAAATATTATATATTGAATTAAACATGCATTTTGATTCTTTAGGTCGTTTCCAACTAAATGTTCAAAGTTTTCTAAGTAATGAAACTTCAAAATAACTTAAAGACAAAGATTGCTCATTAGTTGTATTATTTAGACATACGACTTTTGATATAATATATCAATGTCATATACTCCCTCCGGTCCTTATTATAAGGAACGGTTTGGATATTTTTTTTGGTCCTTTATATAAGGAACACTCCTTAAATCTATGCTTTATTAAATAAGTAATTCCTTTTATACCCTTATTGAATTGAATTGAATTGTATACTCCAATATAACCTATTCCAATGCTTAACATTAATTACACACACATTTCCTATACAAAAAAATTGGAGGCAAATTTTAGTAAACAAAGAATCACATAAATGGTCTACCACCATGTATAGGAGGAGTTACATTGGAATTAAGAATGGTGGTTTAGTATATTGATAATTACAAGAGACAACAATAAATTAAGACCAAGGTTATTTTTGGAATTAAACATAACATTTTAGAATTTTTAATAAAAAAAATAGGTTTCTTTGATCTGTGTGTTTTTGTCAAACTGTTCCTTATAATAAGGACCGGAGGGAGTATTATTGAAAGTGTATTGCGGATATTGTTAAATTTTTTGTCGAGTAGTCTAGTAGTTGGAATTTTATTTCACTTTTAAGGTGGATAAGTGGGAAGACGGAGTTAGAGTCCCGACTCCATGCATATATAATGCAATGTCCTACCAACTGATTAGCTAAATTCATGGGACTGTAGACACTGTTAGATTAAAAATAGAAGAGAAAAAATAATTTAAAACTCAAAAACCGTATAAGTTCATGGTGTGTTTGATCAAAATTTATTTTTGAAAAGCATTTCTCTACTTTTAATATTACATAATGGTTAACCCACTTGGATTGATCTAGTGGTGTTGGCCAAACTCCTTATTGTCTTAGAGTAAGTTCCTTTCAAGATTTTAGGTTCGATCCTTCTTGTGTCAATTTCGGTGGACAACTCCATACAGAATAAAAAAAAAACTCTAGTTTTAAATGGGGTTGTGAAGGGATTAATCCTCTAAAATTAATCAGTCATAGGACCATATACCGGAGTTTTAAAAAAAAATTACAAAATGGTTACTTGCTAAATCAGAAGTTTGAGATTGGAAGTTTCTTTACTGTGTTTAATTGTTGAATGCCTAACTTCTTATTCTAATTCTAGAACACTTCTATGACCAACATGTGCTTGATTACTTGTCACTTTGAAATTCTAAATTAGCTATGTGTTTTATTCTAATACACTTCTATGATAACCCTTTTATTCTAATTAGCATATTTTTAATACTATTACGTAAATCACTTATCATTTTACAACTAATGCTTGGCTAATGGACTAATGGTCCCATATCAATCCATGCAAAATCTTTTGTTTATATTAATTGTTAATATGAATAGACTTGTCTAATTAGGTGTCCATCGAGAATATTTTTTATTTTTTTTTAAGCCATCGAGAATTTCTCATTGTTTGAAACGTGAAAAATAAGTTTTTTCAAAGATTGAGAATATTCCTAGTTTTATGATGAGAAAATTGTGTGTATCTACCAACCAAGAATTGATCAAGTGGTAAACATCCCGAGACTATAAAACGAAGAACATAATGCATGACGAATCGAGGTAAAAATCAAATAATTAATTTGTATAGGGAAAGCCGGTGGGGGAGGTCAGATTGTGGTGGACGGGGATCGAGAGTGGGAAAAGGAGTCGAGGTTAGATCTTTAGGACCCTAGCAAAATGGTTGTAACCAAAGAGATTCGGAGGTAGTAGAAAGCCAGAGAGTAGTTAAGAATAGAAACCAGGAAGTCAAATTTTTTTTTTTTAAAACTATATTGTCTAATATAGTTTTCAAATTTTTTGAACAAAATGAAAAAATATATCTATAATATTAATTTTTTTAAAAAAAAATTAGAGATATGATAATAAAAACTTTTAAGTAATTTATTTTGAAAACATACTTTAAAAGCAAAGAATAAAATAATGATGTTGAGACTTCAATAGTGAAAGACATGGCGAAGAGGATACATTTATACACCATAATAGACAATTTCAATTCAACCGATAGTTTGAGATTAAAAGGGTTAATATTTTGTCTCCTATCATTTGAGCAAATTTTGTTTTATTCCTGTAATTATTATTATTTTTTTCATTTTCATCCCTATAATTCAAAGATTCCCTATTTTTAATGTCGGCTTAATTATATTTTTGGTCTCTTATCTTTATTTTAGGTTTCAAGTTGGTTCCCTTATCTTTAAAAGTTTCATGTTGGTCTCTTATCTTTTCTTTCGTTGCATTAGTTAGTTCTTCCTTCAAATTTTAGGTGTCAACTTGGTCCCCTATGTTTATTTTACGTTTCAAGTTGGTCATTGATCTTTTAATTTTGTTTTTTTTAATTAAAAGAAAATGACATGGAACATGACTGGGACCAACCTTAAGGGACAAACTTGAAACTTTTAAATTGAAACTTAAAGAAAAAATAAGGGACCAACTTGAAATCTAAAATAAAGATAAGGGGCCAAAAGTATAATTAAGCCTTTTAATATCTCATCACAAATGTTGGCATATGACGATGTGACATGTCTACTTGTCATTGTTTTACATTTTGATGACATGGCATGATTTAAAAATAAATAAAAAATAAAAAACTGACAAATAGACATGTCATTTCATCAAAATGTACAATCATATGTCAACATGTGTAATGAGAGACTAAAAACAATGAACCTTTGAATTACAGAGTTGCAAATGCAATTTTTTTTTACAGACGGTAAAACAAGATTCGCTCAAATGGTAGGAGGAAAAAATCCTATTAACCCTAAAAAAAATAGTTTTAAACTATATATCTATTGATATAGACCAGGCAATTAAAAATAAAAATTGTTTCAAATAAAATTTAGAATTAAATAAGTTTTTAATCCCCCATAATATGCCAATTTTCATTTTTATTCTCTCTAAAGGTTTCTTTCGAATTTTAGTTTCTCTAAATTTATGTCTCACATTGTTTAAAAAAGTGTAGGCTGAACATTTTATAAGTGAGTTGACCCATAAACATAATGTCTTAAGATTTTGGGTAATTGTGTGGTGTTCAACTCACTTGTATTGTTGTTATTAAGCCGAATGTGGATGATCCCCCTAGCTGCCCCTTGTGACCCAACAATGGTATCAGAGTTGTGGCAAGTGTAACGTGGGTTAAGTTTCACATTACTTAGAAAAGTGAAAGTTGAACGCTTTATAAGCGAGATGACCCATAAACTTAATGTCTTAAGGTTTTTTGGGTAAGAGTGTGGTGTCCAACTCACTTGTATTATTGTTCTTAAGCCCAATATAAACGATCCACCTGACTGCCCCGTTGTGACCCAACATATAATAGGTACCTATGTGTATCTGTGAGCTTCGAAAGTTCATGTCTTAATGTTCTTTAAGTGCAAATCAGTTAGTAGATGTTAGAATTATCAACTTCTACACATTTAAAAGTGTGTGTGAATTTTTTTTAAGTAGTCTAGTGGCTATAAATTCCATTCTTAAGATGGATAAGTGATGATCGAGGTTCGAACCTTGACCCCATGCATATATAATGCAATGGTCTGTCTATTGTAAATTCTACGATAAAATTACACCAATAAAGAATTTGATGTATGGAGCAATAGAACGACAACCGAAATCAAGAGGATAAACAATAATAATCATAAATGATAAACAAGATAAAGGAGAAGAAAGAATATGATAATTTGTTTACCCAGTTCGGTCCAACAATGACCTACTATGGGGAGAGAACAACCCCTTCGTCCACTATAATCAAAGAGTCACCTTACAAGAAATTCTCAATTGGGTTACAAAAATTAATCTTAATTCTACCCAAATCCCAAACCTTTACCCGTGGCCAAGAGACTCAATTTGACTTAGTCTACCCAAGGTGTACCACAAAGATAATTCATCCACCCATAGCCTTTGTGTGGTGGCAAACCCTAATCCTTGCCTCTATATGATTCCTCTCTCTCTCTCTCTCTCTCTCTCTCTCTCTCTCTCTCTCTCTCGATTTTTCTATGAATAAATCAACCTCTATTTATAGAAAAATATATGCTAAATCCTAGAAACAAATCTGCTTTTAAAATAAAACCGAATTCAAGTCAGAGTGTCCTCTAAGAAAATATTTTTCCCAAAATAAATTGTGTGCTCCGCGGGGCGCCCCGCGTAGGTACCAACATCGTCCAAGAAAAAACCACGAAACAATTGTGCCTGGCGCAATAAGACCTGCGCCCAGCGCAACCTACAGTTCCCCATCCTAAAAGAACTTTGATTTCTTGTAACTGAGATTTTAAAACATGTCAATTGAGTTAAGCTCACAAGACAAAAGTGTGTGTGAATTTAATTAGGATAGAGTGTTAACTTAAGTTTTGATTTCCCCAGTCCTGCCTACATTACCAAAAGTCTCCACTTTTACTTTTTACCTCAACAAATAATCAAAACAAACGGGTTGAATTGAATTACTTGGAGACAGTTAGGTACTAAAGACTAAAGTTTTTTGAAGATTCAATGAATCTTATAGGTCAATGCCATGTATTGATAAGAATTATTTATGCTTAGATATCTGAAGAAAAATCTTGTTAGGTACATTTGTCACACGTTATTATATATGCATCACTTATAATTAGATTATGAGGATCGTTGTATTGTATAAATAAATAAGATAATGGAATATGAAATGGAAGTTAGTTTGAAAAACATATCCTCTCTCTCTTCTTTCAAGAAAATAAATAATACTAGTACTAAATTTTTAATTTCAACAAAATTCTAAATCTAAAGGTATATCTCAATTCCTAATAAGATATATTTAATGGTATATCTTATTATCACAAACTTACTATAAAAAAGAAATTTTTTTTGGTCTCTTGAGAAACAGATTCTGACGGATAACTACCTTCCATGTAAACAAATAATTGGTTGCCATGCGTTGAATGAGTAGTGGAAGGAATCATCTTTATAGCATAGATATTTTCATAAAAACTTTAGCATTGATATGAAATGTGATTATTGGTTAATGGTTACCTTTCCTTCCATGTACATATACTATTTCTATACCTAAACCAAAATCAAAGATTTATAATCAACAATTACCACCATAATGCACAATTTGAGTCAATCTAATTAGTTTCATCATTTGATCTTAGCTTTATTTCTTTCTTAATTTTTTGGTTAGTTAGGTAATTGTTATTGACAATTACATAATTTCTCAAGCATGTGTGTAGGAAATAAACCAATTATATGATGTGACATGTAGATAATTAGACCCATTTTAACATGGAGAAACTCTTACCTAAACATGTGGCTAGATACTCCATTTTGAGCAGGCATTGAAGTTTGAGCTAATGAGCATTAAGTGTTGTTTCGATATTTAAGTATAATTTGTCAATTATGTATTTTGTTTCTCAATAATTTCACTTGACATTGTCCATAAAATTTAATGGAGAGATATATGCTAAATTTACTTAGAATGATATTTTTTCTTCAATTATTATGTTAAAGATATAAATTTTCGACCGTCATTTATTGGTAACTAATCTTAGTCAAAGATTAGAAATTGCGACACATAAAGTTTGTTCTTTCTTCTCAATTGAATTTTCTTCACACACGTATTTTTAGTCGAACCTCTAATTATTTGTTGGCTTAAATACACATTTGGCCCCTTACGTTTATTTTAGGTTTCAATTTGGTCTCTTACATTTAAAAAGTATCAATTTGGCCCCTTACGTTTATTTTAGGTTTCAAGTTAGTCTTTTTTATTAGTTTTGTCACTAACACCGTTTGAACAGTACACATGTCAGTGTGTCCTAATGCCACGTGTCAGTCCACATATGCAAATTGAGTCAATCTATTTCTATACCTAAACCAAAATCAAAGATTTATAATCAACAATTACCACCATAATGCACAATTTGAGTCAATCTAATTAGTTTCATCATTTGATCTTAGCTTTATTTCTTTCTTAATTTTTTGTTTAGTTAGGTAATTGTTATTGACAATTACCTAATTTCTCAAGCATGTCTGTAGAAAATAAACCAATTATATGATGTGACATGTAGATAATTAGACCCATTTAACATGTGGCTAGAGACTCCATTTTGAGCAGGCATTGAAGTTTGAGCTAACGGGCATTGAAGATAATACTTTTTTTTGTCATTTTAGAAAGAAAAAATTTATTTTTATTTAAGTGTCGTTTCGATATTTTAAAGTATAATTTGTCAATTATGTATTTTGTTTCTCAATAATTCCACTTGACATTGTCCATAAAATTTAAAGGAGATATATATGCTAAATTTACTTAGAATGATATTTTTTTTTCAATTATTATGTTAAAGATATAAAGTTTCGATTGCCATTTAGTGGTAACTAATCTTAGTCAAAGATTAGAAATTGCGACACACAAAGTTTGTTCTTTCTTCTCAATTGAATTTTCTTCACACGCGTGTTTTTAATCGAACCTCTAATTATTTGTTGGCTTAAATACACATTTGGTCCCTTACGTTTATTTTAGGTTTCAATTTGGTCTCTTACATTTAAAAGTATCAATTTGACCCCTTACGTTTATTTTAGATTTCAAGTTAGTCATTTCCGTCAATTTTGGCAGCCAATTTGCATATGTGGACTGACACGTGGCACTAGGATACACTGACATTTGTACTGTTCAAACGGTGTTAGTGACAAAACTAACAGAAATGACTAACTTGAAACCTAAAATAAACGTAATGGACCAAATTGATACATTTTAAACGTGAGGGACCAATTTGAAACCTAAAATAAACGTAAGGACCAAATGTGTAGTTAAGCCTTATTTGTTTAAGAGGTTCAAAACTTCAAATCTCCTATCCTATACATCAATTCATTATTGGTAAATACTTCTTTTATCTCTTTATGATGGAGTATGATTGTTGGGTGGAACTCACACTAGGTAATAAACATTAGGTAATAAAATTGGTACAAGAGGATTAACATTTGTGCCAAGAGATTTCCTAGAAAATCTCTTCCTAACATAACTCTTCCTTTCTCCGGTTCCCCACTGTGTTGTTCGGGTTGATTATCAAGTCTCACATCACATAGTTTTTGAAATAAAAAAGGAGGTTAAAAAATAGCCACCGGAAAAGTCCACATCGCAATAGAATGATGAAGCAAAGGGGAAAACCAAGGCTATATATTGGACCCTAAGTTCTTTGTTTTTAAATGCACCATTCAGTAGCACTTTGAGCTTATATCTCACTTTTTTGTTTTTCTCTTGTACTCTTTTATTAGAGTGTTGTGAGATGTAGTTAGGTATTTGTTTTGGAGAGTGTGGGTGTACTGGGGGTCGTGGGATGGTTGAAGGTGGTCTATGTATGTGTTGTAACAATTTTCACATAGTGTTTATTCTCTGGTTGTCGTTTTAGATAATGACCGTGGTTTTTTTCTCCGATTTTGGAGTTTCCATGTTATATTCTTGTGTTGTGATTGTGTTCTTTTATTTTCTTTATGTCTGTTTTTCCCAACCGACTAACAATTGCTTACATGAATCATGATATTATTCTTTTTTTTTTTAGGTTTAGCTAGTTAGATAAAAGTGTGAAATAAAAACTTGAATAGTTTGACCATTTAATAATGACAAATGTTTTAGTCCATGTAAACAATATCAAATTAAGGCTAAGAATAATCAAGACATGGTATATATATGAGCTGCTCCTAGGACGATTGTTCGCAAGAACTAAGTTCGACTTTTGGTGGAAATAATCAGGGACGGATCCAGAATCATATCACATTGGGGGTCAAAAAATAGTAAAATTAATGAATTTGTGTATATAGATTATTTTTGTGTAGATTGTCGACGTGAATTTTATGTTATCATATTATAAGTATGAATTTTTCACCGTCGTTTAACATTGATTAATCTCCATTAAAAAATATGTAAAGTACACAAAGTAATTAGTTCTTCCCTCGGAGCCAAATATTTTGATTTATAACATATATACTAATACAATTGTATTTGTAGAATTAGAGTTAAAAATTTAATTGAATACATATAATGTATATGTAAGAAAGGATTAATGAGGAGGGGGGCCTTGACCACTGCTTGCCACCCCCCACATCCGTCCCTGAAAACAATTATTAATTAGATTTTACTTACCAAAGGGTTAATACCAAAAAAATAAAAAAATAAATTTAAAGCTAAGAATGGACTTATTATTTAGACATGTAACAAATCAAACTTAAACCTAAATATTTAATCAAGACAAATTTAAATTTATTTAGACTTTAAAGTGAGTCTAACTCATCTTAACCTATTTCCATCCCTATTTCGGAAAGTCCAACTCTCAAACACACTCTAATGAAAGATGTTTGTATCTTGTGTCCCAATTTCCACCACACTTTAGGTCTTTTATGAACAGTGATCTATGATAATGAAGCAATGGTATATGAGGTCTGACTTAAAGCTCAAGTTGTCTAAAACATGATCACTATATAATGGACATTCCCTTCTCAAAATAAAAACAAAAAAAGACCATGACTGCAGCACTATGCACCATATATATATATATGAGTGAATGAAGCACAATCGCAAATTGCAAAACCACTGAACAAGTTACATAAGACATATACCTTCCATTACATACTGAATCACATTGCTACAAACACAACTAACAGAAATTGCCCATAATGCTATAAATGACTAATTAGAGAGACTTTAATGTTGCTTGATATGATTAAAAGTTTCATTTTAAGATGAAAGTTTGTATTTGGTTGGACCCTCCAACCACCTAGACCCTTTGACTAGGGAAGGTAATACCCCCTCCCACAATAATTCATAATAATGAATAAAAGCATTTGTATGTTTGTCAAACTTGTATGTGTTTTTTTTTTGTAGTAGTGTCAACTCAATTTCTCCACACTCCACCAATAATAACTTCCTCAATTTCCTTGACTTTTAAATGCTCCCTTTTCATTTAACCAATCCTAGAACACCATTTCATAAAGCTATAAATATCATAGTTTTGTCTTCTACTTACACTACTAAAAATTCCCTATTTTGTTATCAATTTAAAGAACAAAAGTCATCGCAACTGCGATCAGAAGGGAATGGAACGACTTGATGGCAGAACTGACTTCTGAACCAAATTAGGCAGTCCAATGAACCGGATACTAGTGGTGAAAAAAATGAAGAAGATTTTATAACAAACTATATAGAGATTATTTTCAAAATCGATTTCTAATTAATCTATCGTTAAATATTTAGAGACCGGTTTATAGAATGTTGTCAAATTACTCGTCACTAATTTCATGGATTGGATCAATTTAGAAATTGAATTTTAAATTCAAACTAGAAATAAAAAATCATTTTATAGTTGATCAAACCTATGAAATTTCCCTACAATGACTATAAGATATTTTTTATCACAATTAGAACTTGTTTGGATTGACTTAAGCACTTATGACACAATTTGGAGAACTTACAAAAAACAGCTTATAAATTATACAAAATAATTTGACTTTGTGTTATCTTTATGGTTCATTTGGATTTGCTTATTTGAATTTATCTACTAACATAAATTTTGTGAGATTTTTCTGGAGAACTTTTGAAAACAGCTTATGACAATTTTCATAGGTTTGTTTTAGCTTATTTTCATAAGTTCTACATTATAGCTTATGAAAACAGCTTGTATCATATATAAAAACAATATATCTTTTATTTTATCTTTTGCTATAAAAATAGTCTATGTATGCTTATACTTAAGCGCTTATCATGTTAAGCACTAGTGCTATAAACTGAATCGAACCCCTGACCTCTTCATCTCCACTCCCTAACACATTACCTTCAACCACCAAACCATCCTTATAACTTTGTTGAGAATATAACAAGTGTGAGTTTGTGGAAATAGTCCTACATTGGATAGGAATGTGGTGACTTGAGCATTTATAAGTGGGAGAACTCACTCACCTATCACCTTAAGGTTTTGGGTGAACAAGTGGTGTGTCTCCCACAAAGGTGTGTTGCTCAAAAGAACAAGTGCCACAAAAGTGGATGCTCCACGCCCGACCCTCCCCCGATCGTTGCGCTAACAAATGGTATCACGAGCTTTTGGTTTCAAGAAAGGGACCGGCTTACTTGTATCGAAAAGTACCCCACATAGTCAGGGGTAAGTGTCCCACATGTGGGTAAAAGAGTGTCCCGTTGAAGTAAGTCAACGGCGGTACAAAGTGTATGTGGAAGAAAGAGCTTCCACTTGAGGGGGAGCATTGTGGACTCACATTTGAGGGGGAGTGTTGAGAATATAACAAGTGTGAGTTTGTGGAAATAGTTCCACATTGGATAGAAATTGGTGATTTAAGCATTTATAAGTGGGAGAACTCACTCACATATCACCTTAAGGTTTTGAGTGAACAAGTGGTGTGTCTCCCACAAAGGTGTGTTGCTCAAAAGAACAAGTGCCACAAAAGTGAATGCTCCTCGCTCGACCCTCCCAGATTGTTGCGCCAACAAACTCCCCAAATAAGTTGTTTATTCAAACTGATCATCAATAGTTTATTCATAAGTGCTTATCATATATATAAATGCTTATACTATAAGCTACAAAAGAAACTACTATTTATGCAAACACAACCTTAATCTTAATTATTCATAAACTTAGTTGGAAACTTCCAAATTTGAAACACTTACAAGCAAAGTTGACTTAATACCTGATGATATTCTTGTTGCGATATGACAGTTATATCTCTATTGCCATGTGTATGTCACTCATAGTCTCAAATTATTATTGCCGTTATAGCAATCGAGGTTGATGTTACCAAATGTTTGGTTGTGATTGGTGGTTATGATTTTTAACATGTGCTATGCAACCAATCTTTTTTAGTGCTTCTATCTTTTGCAATATCAACAAAACCTGAACTGATGAAGACATATTCATATCATATAGTAGTGTACTTTGATGGAATATGCTCATCTTTTTTGTGATATAACATAACACACCTTAAAAAGGTGGAGGTGCCACTAATAAAACGATCACAATCAATACTTTTTTTTATTTATGAACTTGGACCATTTATGTGTAAAGTTTTTTTTAAGCAAATCTTGGACCATGTATGTGTATGGTTAGCAATTAATTAACGTAGTTTTTTTTTTGACACAATTAATTAACTTAGTTAAAAAGTAAACATTAAGTAAATGACCTCAATTGTTAATGTGATTCAGGTGTTTTCTTGTTGCAAGAGAGTATAAATATTTCAATTTAGATCATTTAGTTTAATTAATATCATGTTCTCATTACCTCCACAAGTTTTTTCTATGTTAATAAATTGACTGTAAAAAAGATAAAATTATTGGTATTATTAAAGATTTAAGTACTTAAAATATTTAGTTTGTCATGCTGAGTAATAAAATTTACATGGGGTTTTGATTCTCTATAGTCGCCTCACAGGTACATGAGTGACTATAGAAATCTTAATACAATGCACATGTATCTTTTTGTAAAACGATTATATATGGATTAAATGATGTTCATCATATTTCTACGTATTTGACAGCCCATTTTTGTCTAAGAGGAGTCTTTCGGTGGCATATTCTGATCATTCTTTTCCTTACTTTGAACAATATGAGTCATCAGTTCAGACATCAGATGCTACCACTTTCAAGATAATAAGACATTCAACCGAATTTACAACGAGTCATCAGTTCAGATATCACGCGCAACATTTTGGTTGTTCATTTTATCTTATTTTTTTGAAATATGAATCTAGTCACTTTAGAGTTTAGATTGGACCAACAAAAATAAATTAAATCTTTTTTTTTTGTTCATTTGTTTTTTTTTCTAATCATCATTTTCTTTTATAAAAAAGACCTACAACTATATTTTAAAAAATTGAGGCCACCAAAAAAATGGAGGCGCGACAGGCACCTTGCACTACCTCAAGGTTGCTCCTGCTCATATCGACTTCTCTATTAGATCAATAAGACACATCTTCTCACCGTATGAACGATTAGGCATCCAACCCAAGAGCGGCCAGATCCTTAGCTACATTATAAATTTATTAAATAAATCTCTCACTTAAATCTTCATTAACAATTGAGATCACAACCACAAATACTGCAACTCAGAATCATTTTGGTTTATTTAATATACATCCCTTGACATCAACATCAAGTAAAAAGGGTCTCTAGTTAGTGAATTTGCAATCTACAAACATGGACTTCAAGAATCAAGAGAACTAACTATTGAAGAACACCTTCTCTTGTGCTCTGTTTTTTCTCATAAACATCTTAACAATTAACAAATCATTAAAAAAGACATGGATTTAAAGAGAACTAACAATTTAAGAACACTCACCATATAAATAATCAAATATAAACATTAATTATAACTGATATTTACAACACAAAACTGTGCTGAAACATAAGTTTACAGTGACTGTGACAGTAATCACATACTACAATATCACATTCTTTTATACTTTCATATCATTCACAATCAAGTGATTCCAGCTGAGCTTTCATTTCTACCTACATGCAAAAGCTACAAGCTGGTCTCAAGAAAAAGTGCTTCCAAAAAAAAAAAAAAAAAAAAAAGAATGCAGAAAATAAATAATATTCTGCTGTGAAAAACAGAGGAGTAGATTCCGGGGACAATATCTGCAACCATCCCTCAGTAAAATCTTTCCTCTCACAAACGAGTCACTCACTGAGTCATCACTCTTGTTTCTTCAAATCATTTGAATGTATGAATGTTCCATGAAACCCATAAGGAACACGAGATGGAAGGTGAATTGAAGCTTCAAGCTTCAAATTCACCGCATTCACAATCTGCAATTCTGATTTCCATTCTTTTTCATCATGAACAAATGTCAAAATATATCCATCATCTTCATTTTGAGAATCTGAATTTGGTAAAAACAGAGGCTCACCACCAAATCTATTTTCACCATAAATATATTTCTTGACTTCACCACTGAAAAGATCGACTTTGGCGAAACCGGAAACTTTAGGCCATGGTTCAGCAAGAGCAAGATAAGCAAATTGTGTCTTTCTACCCAATTTGTTCTTGTTCACCATTCCAGCTTCTAAATTCACTTGTTCAGATTCTTTAATTATCGCTTTCCTCGTCGATTTTCCAGTCTTCAAATTCAATCTAATCTCAGATAAAACACTCTCTAAACTCTCATCACATTCATTAAAAATCGAATCAGCCGGTGTCATACATGATCCAATCACAACAACTTCATCACTTTCAGGCTCTTCCCAAGCATTCCAAAGATGAAAACAAAAACACTCAGGTGCATCAATCCATATCATCTCAGAAGCATCTACTGCATTCTTCGACAAAACACCGAACCTCGAAACCTTCTCCTTATCGTAAACAACCGGCGATCCACCGCGAATCATTTCCCCGAGTTTAAACACAACTTGTTGATCAGGTACAACTACGAAATTCTCAGTTATAGCAAAATCATGCATCATAGTTGGTTCAGCTAAGGGAATTTCAACATCAGGTGATTTAACACCGTTAGAATCAAAACGGAAATATTTCAAATAAGGCTTCTGAACGACGTCGTAGCTTAAAGCATAAAGGTTGTTATCAACTGGATCAAGTTTTGGATGTGCTATCATTGTTGATTTCAGTTGGTTATTAAAATCGTAACGGCAAACGGTCGTTAAATCGCCGTTAGGTGTTACACGAATATGATAAGGGATATCATCTTCAGACATAGCTAATAAACGGTTATTGAAATAAACTAAACCGGCGTTAGCAACACCCATTCCGTGGGTCCCATCAACAAGCCCACATACACTTCGTGCGTAATATAGCATCAGCCGGGCTATACCCGAATGACCGTGAAGTTCACCAATGGCTTTTGGGAAAACGGGCTTGCCAAGGGCTTTTTCTTGGGCTAAACGGTGGGTTTCAGTGAAGCGGCAAGAATAACTAACGGAGCCGTTAGTGAATTTAACGGCGTGGACCATACCATCACCGTCAAAGAAATGATGACCGGCTACTGGCTCGTAAAGTGGATTTGCGCCGTTACGAAGGTAAACGCCGTCAATGTGTTTTGGTAATTTACCGGTAATTGGAAGTGATTGTGTTACCGGGTGTTCAGGTACTGGAGCAAAGTTACCGGCTATTTGGACACGTGGGTCTGAGGTTTTTGGTAGTGGGTGTTTTTGTTCTTGTTTGATTAACGTTGTTTCGACGAAGTCGAGGGCTGTTGCGGCGGCTTTTTGTAGTAGGTTCCATTTTTGTTGTTGGTTTTGTTTAGGTAATGGTTTAGTATTGGTGTTTGGTTTTGTTTCTTTTATGGGCTTGGGTTGAGTAGGTTGGTATTTTTTAGGGAAAGGAAGTGTTGTTTGGAGTGAACAAGAGATTCTGTTTTTGGAAGTTGATATTTTCTTCTTTAAGATAATTGAATTCGAATTTGAGCTCAAATCTTTGAAAGGAGAAGAATATTTTGATGAAGAAGATGAAAATTTTGTGTTAATCCATGAAGCACTTGATGTAGCCATATATAGTGATTGTTGCAATTGTTCCCTATTTTGAAAAGTGTGGCGGTTGTAGCAAGAAATAATAATAATAATAATTGTGTTGTGTATTATGAGTAGACAAAGAAAAGGGTGTTTGTGTTTTGTGTTTTGTGTTTGTGAGAATGAGAATGTAAGAGAGAGCGAGAGTTGAGGGGAGTGGAGAGTGAGATATTGGGGTATATATAGTGGGAGAGAGGAGAGATTGAAGTAAGAGATGTAAGAGAAGACCACGTGTAAGATTAAGAAAATGGAAGAAGGGACTCATTGAAAAGGTAAGAGGATTTCATTGCCAATAAGTGATCAAGACAAGGTAGGGTATCAGTGAGGTTCATTGATGCATCATATAATGCCACGAATACCTTATTTCTTTTTCTCTCTCTACAATAACCTACTGTTTATTATAATGTGCCTACCATTATAATATGTTGACAAAAAAATAATATTATCATTATAATATTGAGAAAGTTCCTTAAATTTAGAGCAATTACACATGATAATTGATGACACATGAAAATAACAAATAAACTCCTCATTTTCATCTCTAAATATGAGGGTTTCACAAAAAAGGGGTGTCACTGCAATGAATCTATTCATCTAAATAAATAAGATGAATTTCCTTTAATATATGAGTAGATTGAAATTACTTCTCATATCTAAATATGAGAGTTTCACAAGAAAGTGATGTCACTGTAGACTCCTAAATATGTAATGTGATTTTACTTTAATCTATGAATAGATTGAAATGATTTCTCATCTTTAAATACGGGAGTTTCACTCGAAAGTGATGTCATTGTAGAAAATATATTCCCCTAAACATGTAAGACGTTTTAACTTTAATAAACATATTGAAATTACTTCTCATAACAAAAAAATTGTTGAAATTAGAAAAATAAAAGTCTTTCTCTAATATTTTATTATTTTTTATAAAATAAATTGATAAATAAAAAGTATATCTAATGACAAAATTTATTAACAAAAGATACATTTAAGGATTAATTTAACTTAGGAAAGCAACATTAAGAAAGGTTTTTATATTTTTGGTACATATTAAGGATTATAACAATAAACCAATGAATTTTTGAAACAGATAATCAGTTGTTCGATCTCTAATCCTACGTATAAAAAATGGACCTAAAATTTTAATTTTATTTTTCATAATATTGACGTGATCCTTAACATATTTAAGACTAAAGTGATGGTTTCCTCGTAAAAAGAAAATAAAGATAGAAAGAGAAAAGAAAATGAAATGAAAGCAACAAAACAAAAGTGATATATAAAAATGGTTCTCTATTGGCCCATTAAGTTTGTAAAGATGCATGATGTATTTGGGCTTTTGATTAATTCATAGCATTGCCTTTGTTAAGGGGTGGACTTAGTTTGGTAAGTGAGTGAGTGGGGAAACCATTTTGTTTGTAATTTTGTACACGTCTAACCCCGCGTTGCTCCCTCTATGAGACTGTGACTTTCACTACACGTGGCCAAATTATCTTCGTCTCTCTTTTTTTTTCTTCTTTCATTTTCTTTCGTTTCAACTTCGAAATTATAGGTCACATCATATACACTGCCCCACACGTTTGCTTTGCCTTCTTTAATCTTTCCTACTATATCTCATCTCATGCACATTCTATTCATGCTTTATATTACTTAATTATTAGTATTGCCTAATTTTATTAATCAATGTACCTAGCTCGTGCTATTTTTTAGTCTTTCTTTCATGAGTTAAAATGTATTTTTTCTACCCACCGTGATTGAATTCGAAAATTATTCTCTAGACTTATATATCCATCTCAATATGTTAATATATAATCTTATTGAAATTAAAAGATGTTGTCATGTAAATTAAACCCAGTTAATTGAGATATCCTATTATAAATGTAAGAGTCAAAGTTCGAATCTCGAATACTTCATTAAAAAATATTAAAAAATGTTAATGAATAATCCATATACATCTTTTTTATTGCTAAAAAATATTTATTATGGCATATAGCGAATATATCATATATTTCGTATTACTATTAAATTACGAGTAAAATATCAAATTGTTAAGTTCAAATAAATCTTGATTGTTTCTAACATACCCACAATCTTAGCGAAGTTTTGTGAACATGAGAAAGACATGCATGTTTTCTATTCAACTATTATTTATTTGATTAGTCTTTACTTGACATTGAAGAATTCCGTTGACTCAAAATTCAACTTTTTTCCATTCTCGACTAGCATTTAGGGTTTTTTTGAACATTTACCTTAACGAAAAATTCATTAACTATTCGAAATCAATTACTTAATTACATTGTATTTATTTTTGTAAATTATATATAGTACTATTATGTTGCATTGAAACTTATCCAAACCGTTAGGTATAAATAAAGTATAGATATAGACTATATATACTTCTCAAGTTTTAATATTTTTAATTGAAAAAGTATATGAAAAAATAACAATTAAATACGTATCGTCCATATTATTATTCCTTAATTTAAATAACTTTCTAATTAAAATCCTTGACTGGGTAAACAATATTCTTGCACTTTGGCATGTTTAATGTTGACAAAAATTGACTCTTAGCTACGTGTACGGCTATATTTTGACTGAATAAGCCCAAACATTGCATAGACTTCACGAAAAGAGTTCCAAAAAGTGATTAGGTAATTTAATTGTATTTTTCTTCCTCAATCCTCAATTAATATTTTTTGACTCATCTTCTCCAATTAACTAATAAACCAAATCAAAATTTGTACCTTTGTAAAACAATGTTTGTAAAAGGTATAAATTGATCGAATGATGTAATGCATGATGCAACAAAATGCACTATTTGAAGAGATATTTCTTCTAGCTTTGCTTTATATTTATATTTATATATCTATAATCTATAATGGCCAATGGATAAATACATCATAATCACAACATACAGAAGCTCTTGTAGCATCTAACAGAGTGGACCAGGAAACTTTGTGTTGTCATAACTCCATTTGCAAAGAAAGGAAGTAATGAAACATATATAGATAGTAGGTATCTCAAACATAGCAACAAAAACAATGGACACAAGCAAAAATTTAGAGATTTAAACATAAAACATTATTTCAAAGTTAAGTTTAAGGTTCCTTCATGTTACATTATTGGATTCTTTGTTAGTCCCATTTGTCTACTTGATCTCAACCGTACATTTATGCTACTGATTCATCTCTGTCAAATTTTGCTTATTAATAATTAACTTGTATTTAAAAATCATATTTAAAATGGTATAAATTGAATGTGATTTTTAGGTACAAGTTAATTATTTAATGAACAAAATAAAAATCACATTTAAAATTTATTCAAAAAAAAAATCACATTCAAAATAATAATAATAATTGTGAAAATAAATAATAAGGGTTTAATTTTGATACACTTGTCAACAAATTGACTGATTTTTTTTGTTGTATAGCTGAAATTATGTGGAATATAAATAGATTTTTATACGGAGAATATTCTAATTCTCTTATTCATTAATTATTTTATTAATCATTAGCTCTCTATATATAGAGTTTATTTATTTATTTATTTATTTTTATAAAAGAGGGCTATTATTTAATTGTAATAAAAAAAATATTTCTAAATTATATTTAAAAAAACAAAGGTGGTGGAAAAGATGATAATTAGGCAAGAAAAAAAAAACCTCTATAACAACTTGGTAATTGGTCCCATCAGATTAAACTCATCAACAACAAAAACCTATTTAGAAAATCTAAAGCGAAAATTTCTAATCATATATATGAAGACAATTTTTCCATTTAAGCTTAAGCTTCTAAGGGACCAGACTCACATTAGTAAAGGCTTCGAGTAAGAGGAGGGAGTCACATTCAAGAAGAGTAAACAATATTTCCTTTTTAGCATGCTTCAAATAAAGCATCTAACATGATACTTCAAGTCAGGTAGGCCTTTCACAAAATTTTACTTACTCTGTGTCATATCCACTTTTTATCATTCAGTGCTTTCGACATGTTGTTTAGATGTAGATTTCTAACACCATAAGTAGATTTTTAATCTATTGTCCTGTACACTTAAACATATGTTAGAGTACTCAATTGTTCTCTTACTCATTGTTATTATCAAAACCTAAAAAATTGATTATATATATTGATCGGTAAAATGAACCGTCCTTTTGTGTTTATATGTATTGATTACACTTGGAAACAAACTTATTTTGGGTCTGGAACATCAAAAATTGAGTTTTTGGGTCGATTTGAGCTAGAAATCGCGATGTAGAGCATTGCTGTCAGGAGGCCCTCGCTGAGCGAGCGGGTGGCGAGAGTTGGCGACCGTACTCGTCAGTTCTCGCCAAAAGTTGCTTTTACACGAACTTGGCTCGTCAGTCTTTGCCATGGCTTCGCTCAGCGACCAGTACTGGGCCTGACTTATTTTGTGGATGTTTTTATAGTGTAATTAGGCACTTGTAACATGGATTAATGGTATCCTAACATGCAATAAGTGTTTGTAACCATGATTGATTGTTTGTTGATGAATTGTTGATTATATTTGTGGAATATAATTGTTGTTGATTGTGTTGATGATGTTTGTTAAAATGTCAAAGAAGTATATTAAGGTGTTAATCAACTTAATAAAGAAGAATATTAGAATTATGTTATTCTAATAAAGAAGAATATTAGAATTTTGTAACAATCACAAATCACTCCAATCATCTTAGCAGCTCGAATTTGAGATTCTTTTGATACGCCAATAGAGTTTAAGTGTATGAATCTTATCATCTTCTTAGCAACTTCAATGTCATTTACAATTGCCCACCTAGATCACAATATATATTAAAAAAAACACTTATTAGCCGCAACATTGCAATAGTAATATGTGGCTTTATAGAACGCGTTTTTCCCATTTTATCTCAACATAAAAGTTCATAGCATGATTGCAAATGCAACAACAACCGTAATTTATATATAGAATATGGTAGATATCACAGACTAACCCAATACGCGATCCAGCATGACCGGTTCATTTGGAGAATGTGAAGAGCATAACATCATGGTCAAGTTCATAAGTAATGGGAGTGTATTGTGGCCAGTAATAGGCCAAGTTATAAATTGTTTTCCCTTCAACTCTAGAGTCCCATCAAGGTTGTTTGGGGAGGTCACAACCTCTATGTGAGATTCATCTTTATCATACAAAGCAGCATCACCAGTCCATTGAAATAGCCTTGATTGCAAGATATCGGTTGCGTCTTTGTACTCCTGCAAATTAAACACAAGCACATTCTTAGTTAACCTTTCAATCAAACATTAATAAGTGTAAAATGAATCTTACTATGCTAAAATAATTGAAACTAATGTAAATTACCGAATAATAAGGAGTAGCAACAACAACATTGATGGGACGACGAGAGGGTTCTGAAGGAGAGAGTGCATATAAAAGAGTTTGGTGGAGTTGAGAAGAACTTGTCCCTACCACTAAAAACTTATATTTTGTGACAGCATTACCAACAACATTGTGAAGACTCAAAATTGCATTCCTCATTTGTGGCACCATATGTAATGACCCGATTTTCCATTTGTTTTGAAGGAAAGAAAGTAGGAAGGATGGAAAACATGGAAACCGATGAATGAACTTAAACTAAATCTTAATCCAAATTCATTTATCGATTTTTGTGTTTTTTGATAAAATATTAGCAAGTGAACTAAATCGCCGTCAAGTAGTATAACAAAATCGTTCTCTCCTCAGGGATTGTTGTAATTCAAAAGCAAATCGGAAATATACTTAACAAAATTGACATAATTATAGGGGGGGGGGGGGTTCTTGGTTTGTTGTTTGATCATAAACTTTGGAAATAAACTGGAATTCAAATTAATAGAAGAAAAGCGATTGATCCTTTTTGGTTCATCTAATAACAACTTATCTCGGTAATTTCATGTATGTTAACAAATAACTCAATTTAGTTTCATGATTAGATTAAAACACAATTGATTATGCCCAATTAATGCCTTGGTAATATAATTCTCTCCCTTTATCATTAATCCCTAATTTCTTAGGATGATCGATGATCAAGTTAGGAATATAAACTTTAATCCTTGAAATCTCAATTAACAATCCAAAATCCCTTAAGTGAGAATTAATTGATCAATTATTCTTAGATAGATGATTCATTCCTATTTTCATAGTAAAACAAATAATTGAAATCATCACATAATTGGCCAAATCATGCAAAGCATTGCATACAAAGAATAATTGATAGAAACTAACTTCGTAATTTATTAACATATCAAATGAGAATCAAATGGTTCAAGATAAATTGTAATTAGAATGACCTAAGGACCAATCATATGGATTTAGCCAAACATGTTCAAATAAGAAATTACATCAACATGAGTGAAAGAAATCATCATTACAAGAAGGGTTTAGATGCGTTTCCACACTTGAATCCTTGCTTGAGTGCCTCTCCGAACCTCTGAAATCGCCGTCAAAAAGCAGTCTTTGATCCAAAATTTCGTCACCCTAAAAATGAGAAACTGTTTCAAATTTATAATGCTGAATCACGCTCCTGCGCCTGGCTCAGCAGCTCCAAGCCTGGCGCAATTGACAACAGCTTCATCCCCATTTTTTTTTCATTTTATGTGTCTGGCTTAGCTGTTCCACGCCTGGCTCAGTAGCACCAAGCCTGGCTTAGTTGTTCCACACCTGGCTCAGTTGACAGCAAACATGTCATTTTTCTGCTTTTCTTGAAATTCAGGCAATCTCATACTTCAATGCAATTTCTTCTTATTTTAGTGCTGAAACATGGTAAAAACACACTAGTTTGTTTTGCATTTGCTTAGAATTTGTAGTAATGACATGAAGTCATCATTTTTCTTCCTTTCCACTATCTTTCCTTCCAACCAAACAGATCCATAATGTTTTTAGTAGCTACCAGTTGTGTCATCCTTATGTGACAAACAAATGATTTTTATGTATTAGCTAGTTAACTAATTATGGATCTTATGGACATATTTCTTAATTGAAAATATTATTATATTATCCAAATAAAATAAATATTATTGTTTTTCTTTTAATATATTTCAACAACCTAGTGGCTATTTTATCATAAACGTTTACTTTATTTCAAAACCAAATGTCTTTAAATAGACTTACAATAGAAATCATAGTGAAAATAGGTTAATAACTAACTTATCATAAATTCATTACAATCTAAATTTAAAAGATAATTATCCTAATAATAACAAACTTAAAAAAAAAGATAATTATCATAAATTCTTTTTTTTTAAAATCACTTATATTATGTTTCTTCATTAAAAAAAGACACTTTTTATTTTAAAAACTTTATCAAAATTGTGTTTGGTCATACTTCTCCTTAAAAGAAGTAGAGATGTAAAAAATAAGTAGGGTCAAACGGACACTAAGTTAAACATACAAATAATTATTTGAAATATGTAAATTCAATTTTCTAAAAGTTAATTCTTTTGTATAATTTAATATAAAACCTTTATATTTAAATACTTTACTATGCGACATAAAGGCGCCTATTATCGCGTGACCCTTGTACAAAACATTATTTATTTTTGTATAAGAAAATTTATGGTGATGGGGTGTTGTCACATTCCAAGATAGAGAAGACTTTAAACTCTTATAACGCTTACAAATATAATTACATTTATCTTCCTCCAAAAACACTAGTAAGGTTTGAACCCGGATCCTCCCGAATCCAAAATTTGTCTTTTTACTTATACAAAACATTTAATAACTGATTGAAAAAGAATATATTTTCCATATAATTATACAATGCATAAATTAATAAATTAATACTTTCTCTAATTTTATATATAAAAACAAAAATTTACCTTTTAAATTCATTAAATAACTAATATATTTAATTAGTTCAATTAATTTTAGAGATTAAAGTATATAAGCAGACAGAGTAAAACAATGTTACACAAACAATTAATAATGTTTTATTGTTTTGCCACCTCTCCCCACTCACGTATGATTATTTTGGAACTACTTATATTACACGAAAGAGTGGTGGTTTCTCATTGAATGTCTGTGTAAACTTTCATTGCACCGATTTTAAAATTAAACTATTATTTAAAGCAACTAACGCGTCGGCTGCTTGTGCATGTTACGCATTCAATCGATGATCTAATCACTATATTTCATATGATTAACGAGTTTGTTGGTTTTTCTATATAGATAGATGGACCAGGAATTTTGTGTTTAACTTTAACTATACCGTGCGCACCATCTCAATTTTTCTGCAATTTAATACTACTATACATAATACAAACTTTTTTTTTTGGTACATACAAACTTTAGTAATTTTTTTTTTTGACTAAAACTTTAGTAATTTTTTAACTTTTATATATTCTTTTTTTTTTATAATAACTTTTATATATTGTGCATGTTATGAGTTACTTATATTTTATTTTTAAATTAAATAAGACCCCACAAGCCGAACCTTAGTCATAGCAATTAATTAATTAGATATTCAATTCGTTAAGGAATTATGAAAAGTGAAAATAGTCGGCAGGTATGTTAATGATTAAACAACATAGCACGAGGTTCCTAAAAAAAAATTATAGCATGAGAAAACTTTTATTTTCTTGCACAAGCACGACTAACCTATTTTTTATTTTATTTTTCGTTATCTGGTAATCGACATAATGTAAGTATTATTAACTTTTCTTTATATGTTTATTCTTTTTTTTTTTGCAACAGCAAAGAATTATATGTTTATTCTTTTTTTTTTAAACAATTTTTTATATGTTTTATTTACTTATAAATACAATGATGCTTTTTTTTTACGGATAAATACAATGATGCTAATAACGACTATATATCTTAATGCTTTTAAAATGCAATTTTTATGTATTATTATAAATTTGTCAAGGTAATTTATGATAAAATAGCTTATAAAAATATAATTCTCACTAGTGTGAACTTATAAAATAGTATAAAACATAATTTATATTACATAAGTTGTTTGCATAATCTCAAAAATAAGTTAATCCAAACGGGATCTTAGTTTACTTTTATCTATATTTGTATTCAACAAATTTAACAATTATTTATTATTGTATATTTAATTCAGTTGATAAGGATATCACATGTTATAAGTAAGAATTGTGTTCATTCATTTTATATTTAAGAGTGTTGACTTCTAGCTACTAAGTTATTTGAAGAAAAAATATAAAAAAATACTCCTAATAACACACTCCTTTCTTTCATTTGGTAAAAAAAAAAAGCTTAAATGCAGTTTTACCACCCTATTTTAATATCCGAAATTTTAACTCTCCTATTTTATAATTCTTTGGATTTTGCCCCTTATGATATTTGCTACCAAATAGCTTCATACATGTTCACAAACTACCAATTTCAATAAGCTTTTCATAATAGTATTTGGAAAAAGAAAAAAAAAAACTTATACACAATAACTTTATTGTTTACTTAAACTTATACAATAACTTATATATAAACACCTATGATAAATCATATTGAGTACTTAATCTCAACATGTATGTAGCTATTTGGTAACAAATATCATAGAGGGGGCAAAATCCAAAAAATTATTAAATAGGAGGGTTAAAATTTCGAATTTTAGGGACAAAAACTTAAATTCGCCTATATTATAGGGATGAAATATACATTTTCCCCTTCAAATTATCATTTGGTAAAAACTCTGATATACATTTTATTTTGGATATATACTTGACACTGCTAATATGTATAATTTTGATTATATTATAAATTTATCAAAATTATTCATTTTAGCGGTATACGATATATGTGTACAATGAAGTTTCTATATAAACATTTTTCATTTGCATTTGATAAAAAAATGTATTTTTTCTCTGCAACATGGGTGTAAGACTATGACTTTTTTTTTGAATTACAATTATTATTATTTTTTTTAATTAAAATTATTATTATTATTATTATTATTATTATTATTTGAATTACAAATGCTTTTTATTTTAAATAAGAATTTTTTTGTGAATGTAAAACTCGATGATTTGTATAATATTAATACTATTACTATTAGGTTGCCGCATTATCCTAAGATATAATGATTTATCTCATTGCTGAAAAAACGCGGATACTCAAATGCTCTTCTTACGTACTCAACAAACAAACCGACCCACTTAATTTGGGGATTTATGGCTTAATGCATTTTATCATCAGATTTCCACAGGAAACGGCAGAGAGAGATGATATAATAATGGAGAACACGAAGTGGACTTCATATTTATTTTAGGTTTTTTTCTAAATTATCTCTTGATAATAATTTAAGGATATTTACGCATTAACCAATAAGAATAAGTCATATGCATCTGTAAAATAAAATTGATTACAAGTTACTAGTTAGTTGTGAGTATTACATGTAAATCTACTTAATTATGTGGATTGTTCTTGTTAGTTGATGAGCAAATACCCTAAATTATGAAGGCTAGAGTAGGCCTCACCTTTATTTATTTTTTTGATAATCAAAATTTGAATGATAAGAAATATAAGGTATATTCAACCTTTACAATTCATTAATCACTTTAGATGGCATAAAAGCAATTTAAAGGATTGTTACATAAATCAAAAAAGCAAAAAGAAAAATTGATCACTACACGACCTATATAAACCAAAATCATGAAACATAGATAATGTGATTCACAATTTCTTTTGACACATTTGCCACTTCTCCTCTAAACATTATATTGTTCCTTAATCACCATATACTCCAAGTTATTGTCAACCAAATTAAGTGTCAAACTTTAGCTCCATTCTTGCTTCTTACCAAAGTACCAAAAGCAATGAAGTGACTCCAGCTCTCCTCAAAAGGGATATCATCTACCTGTAGCCACTTGTAAATGTTTATTTTTTAATTCGCATTCGTCCGGTTGACAATCTTACGAATTCACACATTTGATGCATTAATAATTGTTAAAATATAGAACAGACTGGTTAAATTTTAAGTTTGTATTTAATCCTCTCTAAACTTGTGATGGATGATAAAGGTGGTGAAAGTCATTGTGTTAAGACTTTAGATGATAATATAGTTGGTTGTTGTTGGTTATTGAACTTTGTTGTGTAAGAGGGGGGTGGTACCTCACATTGAATAAACCTAACGATATATTTGCAAGTTGAAGAGATTCTACAAATCAATTTTTTATTAATGTTGAGCTATATATAACTCAAATTCTAAGATTGTATCAAAGTATCTCTAAGATTTGTTGGACGCTTGCTATTATCAGGTCATCCACCATTTATATCTACTCATCAAGTCCAAAGTGTTGGACGTATGAGGATGTTAAGAGTCCCACATTGATTAAAATGTGAACTCAAAATATTTATATAAGTAGAGTCAATCTTTATCTTACAAGCCAGTTTTTTTAATGTTGAGTTAGGTCAAAGGTATTATTACAAATCCTTATGAAACTTCCTGCGTGTTTTGCTTTAGGCATGTAGAGGATTGCTCTCATATTTTCTTTAATTGTAGTTTTACTCAAATGGTATGGAAGACAATATTTAAATGAATGGGTTGTAGCATAACCATAGGTGAGGAATGACTGAACCACTTCTTTATGTGTGGAGATATTGTCAAGTCAAAAAAGGGTCGGTGTATTTGGCATTTGATTTGGTTAACAGCTAATTGGTGTGTATGGAGATTAAAGAACAATATCATTTTTCGAGGGGAGGTGGCTGATGTTACTCGGTTGGTTGATAATATCACGGCGATCTCGTGGATTTGGTTTAGTGGTAGAGCTGGTCGCAAGTCCGCCTATTCTTTTTCGGATTAGTGCACTATTAATCATATTGTATGTTTACAAAACATATAATTTGTTATTGTGAATTGTAAGGGTTTGAGTACTCCTTATACTTTCTTTATAATTCAATATTGCTTATAAAAAAAAATGTTGAGTTAGGCCAAAATTGTATGATGGTAGCCTCCTTCAAAGTTAAGTTAAGAGCCCTGCCGAAATTCTAGGAATAAACATTTCTCCCTCTCTCATTATTTTTATAATTCTAACTTATTGTGATCATATTATTAATAGCTCGAGAGGCCAACATATAAATATAGGATAATTAGATTAATCTCTTACAAATTGGTTAGTGTTGTAAATAAATTAAATAGTTAGGTATAATTCAGTATGTTTCTTAATATTAAACATGATGAGTATCAAAGTTGATCTCTCTATTTCTCTTATGAGTTTAATTTGGAGTGCATGATACCCTAATTAACAATTTTCTCTATCCAATGGCACCAACATTATTGTCATTAGAGAGGATCCAAACTCCACCAAAAGGGGGATTGTGTGATTAATAACTTGCATAAGCCTTTAAGATCACGACTAAACCAAACAATATAGACATGTTCATATATATATTTTATATGCAAGTGTAAGTACTCATATATTAAGTTATAGAATGTATTATCTATTTAGTGTTGCACATGAAATGCACAACCATTCATTGTTAATTTATAGATAAAATAAAAAGTATATACAACCAAAATATAGAAATGGTTAGGTTGAAGAATCAAATCCATGTTTGGAAGAATTAGTTTGTATATAATGCAAACAAAGATCAATGATTGAATTCCTTAAGCATGATGATTAATGTTGCTAAACATACAATTAATATATGGATCAAGTGGAGTTCAAGAAATAATTGCCAATACAATTAATCATAGAACATAATTTGTTTGGAGTTTGAACCCCTTGTGCTATAGGATTGACTTACACATGGGAGGGACCATGCAACATGAATCATTTGCAATAACTAGAGATCGTTCATGTGTGCACATGGATTGAACATGCTTAACACTTATATAAATTTTTATCATTTTGTATGGAACACGACGAATGATTTGAAGAAAAAGAACAAGTGAGTTTCAGCACTAGTTGATTAAATTTATTGTTTTGTGAAAATATGGTGAAGAGATTTGGGGTTTGATATTACAATTTAGTTTGAAGAGATTCAACTCAATTGTCAATAATATAATGTTTTGTCTTCTACGTGAGTGACGCTTTTTACCAGCATAAGTATATAATTCATTTTGTGTAAAAAAATGTATATAATTCATTTAAAATTTGCTTCAAATATTTAATACCAAGTCTAACCTAAAGTTTAAGATGGTGGAGTATTAGAACCTACATATCCAAGATTGACCGGACTACCTATTGAGTTTTAAGTGTGAGTGATAAAGTCTCAGATCGACTATAAATGAGAAGAATGTTGTGTTTATAAGAGATATGCTTCATTAACCTAATGCTTTAAGGTTTTTGGTGGAGATGTGGTGTCTCCCTCTCTTGTGGTCCTAGAGCATTGACTCCATTGTTTTTCCTGAGTTCCCCCGAACAAGGATTTGAGGGGGTATGCAGAATGTAGAATGTGATTATCAGGTTAGTAGGGTACTAGGCACTAATATTTGATTTTCTCAGTAGTTTTGTGAAAGAAGAACGTAATGGCTTCATGATGCTTATGATGCCTTATACATAAGAGTGTCATAAGAGATAATGGAGGGAGTAGTTGAGAGGTAATAGAGAGTAATGAGGTGATGGTGGAGTAAATATAGGGAGTAGTGAGCTAGTTATATGACCTAGTTTTTAGATCTTATTGTATGTTTTCAAAGCATACTATAATTTGCTTTATATTGTGAAGGATTGAGTACCCATTTGTATTCCTTTATAATATATTGTTTACTTATAAAAAAATATATGTTTGAAGATGGCAACTCACGTTTGGGGCTTCTAGACGCCAAACCAAACACATACTATGTCTACTTAGTTTTTTTTGAAGTATCTGATTTTATTAATCAACTAGTGGCAATAAATCTAGAGCCACAACTGCGGAAATACAAGAAGGAGTTTCTTCAATCCAAATAAAATTAGAACAGGAAGAAATAGCAAATTTAGCTAGGTAATGGGCAGCTTGATTTGCTACTTACGGATATGAAAACAAATTAAATTATTAAAACTTGGAAATAAACTTCTGCAATCTTCAACTATTGCTCCCAAATAAGATTGTTGATATTGAGACTCATTGATAACAATAATGACATTCGAGGAATCCGATTCTACAGTAAACTTACGAAACAACAAATCCTTACTATGTCTACTTACTTATTTTCTCACATAAAGACTACCTATTATTTATTAATTTTCCTATTATAAATCATGAGCTTCGTATGAAAGAATAAATTAATTATTAAGTATTGTGAAACTTTGTTTATCTTAAATATCAAAATATCAAAATCGGTTGAATTATTTTGAATTTTGAAATGCATAATCATTTAAATGGCCTATTTGTTTATTTCCTTTGCCCATCAAATAATGAAGATATTTAAGGACTCGACCTTTTCTAATGGTGATACCTAACCCAATAATCATTGGTTGCACATAGATATTTTCTTTGGAGAAAAAAACTAAATGTTACTAATGAAAATGAGATGATACAGTTTTATTTTGATAATCGATAATCGAAACAAGATATATAAGTACGCACTTTTTCGCTGTTAAAATATGATGATGTAGAGACATTGGTGGAATCCACTTAGTAGTTTTTTAGAAGTGTTTTTGGTTAGAAACATTAAATACGGTGTACTTATTTAACACAATTATTAGTTAAAAAGTTATTATAAATAAATCATGTGTACAAATTAATAGATGCTCGTAAATGTTCTTATGCAAGAATTTGAATTCAACACAGATACTACATTAAAAAAATGAAAAGTTAAGATTAAATATGATTATTTTAATAAAGATTAAATATTATGTTAAACTGTCAAAAAAAACTTTCAATAAATTTAAAACATTAGATTATAAATCTATGACCGAAATCGGCTACTGCATAGAACTATTACAGCAGCCGATCCTGATCCTATCGCGCGCTCTATATGCATCTTAATTTTCTAAAAAAAAAAGGCACATCAATGTCAACTCCCTCCATTTTAAAACAAGATTATCAAGACACAAACCCTTACAAATAAATTATTTTGGTGCGGCTATGTTACTAATAATGATAAAATAACTAAAAAGTAACAACTACTTAATCTCTTCTCCAATAAGCAATTAATAATTCCTTTGCACCCTTGATGGGAAGATTAGTCTAATCCAAAACTAGTAACTGCTAGGGCCCAACCAATGTATGGCAGTTGGGATCCGCATCATGCAATATTCTTCAAACTTTGTTTTTTCTCCAAATATTAAATATTATTATATCTCTTTCTTATTATTATTTATTTTTGTTAACATTGTTCAATCCAATGTGCCCCAACAATTATTTTCTAATTTAAAAATATAAAGGTGAAGAATACAAATGCTAAGACCTAAGGTCACATGAATGAATAGTAATTTAATATGTATCCTAGACTAAAATGTCCACATGATAGTTTGAAATTTTAGTGCTTCCACTTGTTATTGAAAAGTAACCATAAGAAAAATAATTGATAAATTTCCTCATTACATGGTCTAAGCAACTGATTTACCAGAAAAAACTACCTATTGTCCTCACCAACTAACATATTTGTCAAACAACTATTTATATTATATTTATTATAATCATAGTTGGTGTTTCTGTTTTATGTCCTACATGCACATGGAAATTATAAGGCTACAATCTTCAAGAAAATAAAGAGAGCTTTGATATATAGTTGATCTTGTTCATGCATTTGCAGGCATTATGGAATGGAAAGATGGTTGGAGGCATTATGGAGCACAAAGGTATTAGGCACCACTAAAGATGGGAATGGATACTCTTTTTTCGCAAACAAATTAGTTTATAGCAGTTGACTAGAATTTGAGATTTATGGGTAGATAAAATGTGATCGGAATGAGGATCTTTTTTAGATAGACAAAATGATAAAGTCATCATTTTTAGTAGTGCTACTCCCTATAAATATTTTTTTAGGACAACTGACGTAAAAAATTGTAGTTAATTATGAATTTTCTTATCATCATTTTATGCAATTTTAGACTAGGTACTTTTGTTATTCTAATTTATTGTACATTTATATATTTGATGCTAAAACTGAATGAAAATACACCATATTTTAGGGATTAAAAATAATAAGATTATGTCTTTTTTTTTTTAAAGAATACAACGACACATCATTTAAAAAATTACAGTATGATTTTTTTAAAATAATAAAAAATATATGAGTAACCCAAAATTGGCAGTTTTACCCAATCCGTTATTGCAAGGAAATACTCTGAAAAATGGAAACCATTTGATTTTTAAACTTGAAAATAATAGAGCTCTGTTAAGAGTCGAACATTGAATATGAGATGCTTAAACATAAATTTTTATAAGTAGAGATTATTCTCACGCAGGGCGGGCCCTACCACACATGCAACATATGCGACGACATCAGGCCTCCAAATTTCGATAAAAATTTAGGCCACAAAATTTCGAGACCTTACATTATTAATAGTTATATAATGTCAATTTTTATTAAGTATTGCATTTGCATTAATAAACTAGTGGTAAGTTGTATTGTTTGTGTGTGCATGGTATGTGGTTCAAATCCTAGCAATTTCATTTTTTTTGCATAATTTTAGCTCTATTTATTTCAAATTAAATTAAAATTGACCTTGATTATGATAAATATCTTTTTATGTTATTTACAATGATAATTATTGTGTCTTTAATGTTATTTATAATTTAAATAGAGCATGAATTTCAATTTTTTTGTGTAAAACATGATTTTTTATTAAAATTGTATTTTTTTATTAAGGGCCCATTTTAATATTTAAGCCGGGCCTCCAAATACTCGGGACCGGCCATGTTCTCACAATATAAATTAGTTTTGTACGGTTGAGTCAATCTTAATCCAAAACATGTGTTTATGACTTTGGTTTAGCAATTCCCTATCTGAATCTTATTACCACTTGACAAAACCTTTTTTTTTCTTTCTAATCCTCCCTAATGAAAATCTTCGACTACGTCTCACTGTATTTCCACTGTTTAGGTCAGTTATAAGATTAATTACGGAGTATTAGACTTTTTCGCCACTATCCCTTAATAATTTGGGAGTATTTATCCAACAACCAATGACAACAAGTCATATACATATGAAGTAAAAATTTGTTAAAAGTTATTTGTAAGTACAACGTGTAAATCTACTTATGTGGTTTGTTTTTATTGATTGTTGGATAAATACTCTCGAATTATCAAAAGATATATTGTGTAGGCCTCACCTAATTATTATCGAGTCAATATGAAAATTAATCAGAATTATGCTTTCTCTTTCTAAAAATTGAACCCGAATTTTTTTAAAGGAAAACCATGTTATTATCATCTCTTTCAATACAATTTTTTTCAATAAGTAGATCCTTATTAAAAAGAAAAATGTACATACCCAGCATCAAGGTGAAGACACTTTATCCACCTTCTATGAAAGGTTGCACAGGGCCTCACACAATTTATTTTTTTTTACTTCATATACATATAGGGTCAATTAGGGTCTATTATAAAAATCAAAAGTGATTTGTATATTACTTTGAATTAAAAGAAGAAATTATTGTTATCACTTTGTTTTAAAGGAGAACCATGTTATCAACTCTTTTAACATATAAATCTATTTACGTGGTTTGTTCTTATTTAGGGTGGATTATAAAAATCAAAATAGTCTAAGCTCTAAAATAAAATAGAAGGTTGGCCAAAACATGTACAATATATTAGAAAGTTAAAAAAAAAAAAAACAAAACACTTTGAATATACTTAGAATTTAGAAAGCAAGTCATATATAGAGGTCTCTATGTGGAAATATAGGTGAAGGTGGCAATCCCTTACACGTCACCAAATGCCCGTTTCGAGGGCAGTCCACTAAAATTCAACATCATTCTCACATGGTGAGAAGAAGTACTCCATAGTCCACCATACACACCCCCATTTATATGTTCATACTTTAACGTCAAACACTATAGTTAAGTGTAATACATATATATATAATCCTTTATATACTTCCAATGCATTCTTTTCCATCTTGAATTAAGTATACTTAGCATTGTCATCAACCCATTTGAGTTGGACTAGTGATGTTACTTTGAGACTTTAGAGTGTGTTCCTTTTAAGGTCTCGAGTTCGCTCGATTCTCTCTAGTGTCAATTTCAGTAGAGAGATCTATAAAGAGCAAAAAAAAAAATATCTGACTTAAAATAAGGGCCTCGCATATGGAAAATAAAATCGATCCCATCAAATTAGTCGATTTTTTAGTCTGATATTGTGTTTTTAAAAAATATACTTGACATCAACTATATCTTGAAGTTTGAAATGTTTTGTTTCTGAACAATAAAAGTGTAAATTTTAACGTAAAAAATAAAAGCTGTCTAATGTAAAGTATATTTTATTGTTAAAAGAATCTTTTAAGGGAGATAATTGTAATCAACTCAACAAAAACAAAATTAAGAAAATTTAAAAATAAAAAAAAATAAAGATAATTGTAATATATGATCGCAGTTCAAAAGAATTATGCTTATAAAACATTTTCATCACACTTTTTTTGTTGTTGGTTTAAATTTATATAAAGCTAATCACATTTATGTAAAAGATGTTGAGGCAAAATCCATTTTAGTGTTTTAATGACAACAAACCTTATGGAATAAATGTTAAGTTTTATGAATGGTGATCTACTGATGTTTGCACTTGAGTTTTTGTTGAAAGATAGGTAATGACAAAAGTGGACAAACTAGAAGCCACTCACATCAACAAGTGCATTTTATATACTCAAACAATGAAAGAATTGGAGTAGCATCAAATGATCATAACAATAGCATCACAAGCTTCATGAAGATTTTTAAAGGATGTGGTTTGAATCATAAGAGGTTTGATTTGAAGATTCAAACAAGAAAGCAAGTTTCATGGTTAATAGTCTTCCTCATCACCACAAAGTTCACAATGAGTATTAAAGATTCAAGGAAGAATATGAAGATCGTAGTTGATGGAAATACTTGCATCACAAGCTACACAAGAACATATTTGATGTTATCATGTCAAAACTCACATTGAGTTTTGTTACATGCTTTGAGGATTTACTACTACAATTAACATCAATGGAAATTATGCATATGTTGAAGATCTTCAAAACCTACTCAAAGTTTCATCTTAGCTTCTCAAGACAAGAATGATCTAAGAATGATTTTCCATGAATTTACAAAGGAGCTTATGCACCACAAGGCATAAAAGTTTCAATCATTGTCTAAGCTAGAAAATGATAATCCTCATGATGAGTACTCCCACGCCTCCACTAAAAGCATCTCAAAGTACTCAATGAACAAGCAACAATGTGTGCAAAACATCAAGAGGAATTGTGGAAAGTTTTGCAGCAACATGAAGATCCCTCTTTAAGAAAATCTTGAGATACTGTTTCAAGAATGATCTGAGAACATTCTTAACAGACAGACTGCACTTTTGAATATAAGCACATTTTGGATTAAGTGCTTTCTGATTTTATAAGTCAACTTTGGACAAAACAAATAAGCACTTTACAAAGGAAATATGGATCAAATCTCAACAGAAGATAATATCTTTTTGGATCAACACCTTTGATGGAAAATGAGCATATACCTTTCCTAGTCATAATTCATGCAATGAATTATAAGTTTGATCTTTTATGATCTTTTATGGTATTGATCATCCAATGAAAATACCTGATCATATATCATAGGCCAATCAGATTGCAACAACACATTATGAACTATGAGTTGTGATGTACTTGCAAAATGACTATGTTGGAACATTCTTCAATGGTGTTGTCATACAAGTACATTTTTGTCTCACATGCCTTTGTACTAATCCAGCTGGTTTATTCCCAAGCTAAGGCTATCTCTGAGTTGTCCTTGAGCCTACTGAACAGCTGCATATCACAAAGGAAATAGAGATGAAGGTTCATCACAATTGGCTGGTGCAGTCAAGACTGTTTCAAGACTGATGCAAGACTGATCCTGCACACAGTTTTTCAAAACCATCTCCAACTGTCATAAGTCCTTTTCTGAGCATCCAAACGGCTATATCTGATACATGACAGTGGAAGGAAGTAAGAAACAACTCATATGTACTTGGTAACAGCTCACACACATTTGGATCTTATGGATCAAAGCCAAATGGAAATCAAGACTGGTTCAAGACTGATTCAAGAACGTTCCTGCACACAGTTTTGCAAAACCATCTCCAACTGTCATGAGTCCTTTTACTGAGGTTCCAAACGGCTATATCTGACCTCTGACATTGGAAGGATGCAGGAAACAACTCATTTGTACTTGCTTACAGCTCACACATATTTGGCTCTTGTGGATCAAAGAAAAATGAAGTTCAAGACTGTTCCAAGACTGAACAGAGAACCTGTCAAATATGCAGAAGTTGTCTGCTGCTTGTGGAGCATTGAGTAACAGCTCTTTTTTGCCCTCTAACTGATATACTTGAAGGCCAAGCTTCAACCTCAAGCAAGCATCTATAAAAGGCAAGCAAATCCAAGAGAAAGAGCAAGAGAGTTCAAGCTACAAATCATCAATTACTTGTTTTTGTATACAAGTCCTAAAACTCTTCTTTCATCACTCAAACTCAGGCTCTTCATTCACATCATACTTCTGAGTTTATTGAGTGTTTCTATTTGCTTCTCAAACAACCTTTGAGTTTCTACAAGCAAATTTCTCAAGAGACCACTTTTCAACATAACCCACTTTTAAGTGGTTATATCTTTGTCTCTCAATTTTACCACTCACACTCCAGCTCTCTATCAATCTATTGGATCACAATATTACTGAGTGTATTGAGTGTATTTTGTATAAGCTTCTCAAACTAGTTTTGAGTTTTTGTATAAGCTTAGATCCAGAACAACTTCCCTTTGTAAAAAGAAGATTGGCTCAAGTCAATACGTAACTATTGATTGAGTGACACCTCTGTAAGGCTGAGGTAGATCAAGCTTGTAGGGATTGGAGGTTTCTGATCGTGGTTTAGATCAAAGAAGATTTGTATTTGAGATCGGTAGTATCTCGAGATCATAGTGGAAAACTCACAGGCGTGGGGACTGGACTAGCCCAGGATTTGGGTGAACCAGTATAATTTTTGTGTGTGAATCTCTCTTACCTTTAACTATTTATTTACTGCAAACACACATCACACAAACCACTTAATCTACATTCACTTTGAATTCTCAAGCAGCAGAGAACATTCTCAGAACAAGCTCACGCAGCAGAGAACATTCTCAGAATAAGCTGTTTTATATTCCACTAACATTTATCCAAGTATACACTTGAGATTAATTTTGTAGAGTGCAGGATTAATTTTAAAAGGGTCACAATTCAAACCCCCCCTTTCTTGTGACTATTTCTTCCACTTCAATTGGCATCAGAGCTCTGGCTCTAAGGTTTGAGCACTTAACAGTGTTAGAGAAAAAGATTCAGGAAGAAGTGATGTCAAAACCTGCAAATCAAAGTACATGCCATAAGTGCAAAAAGAAGGGACATTCCAAAACGAAATGTTCTCAAAACAAGAAAATGCAAAGAGAGCTCGCTTCCAAGAAGAAATTCATGATGACAACAAAAGGTGACTTTGATGATTCAAAAATAGAAGAAAAAGGCAGCACATGCTTAATGGTAAATAAAGAGGTAACAAATTCTAAACCTTGTTCTTTATGTATTGAAAGAGAAGTTGAATTTAATAGTCTTCTAAATAACTCAAACTCTCTATCTCAAAAATGTACTTTTCTAGAAAATCTACTATTTGAGATGAAGAAAGAAAATGAGAAATTACAAATCTTGAATGATAAATATTTTAAAACTATTCAAGAATTGCAGTACTCTCATCTTAAATTGTTTGAGCAACAAAAGATTTTCAATGAGAAACAAATCACTTATCATTTTCCAAAACATTCTACAATTCATGAAGAGGATGTTGTTTTAAAAGAAAATGTTTCAGATTTGGAAAATGACATAACAGGTTGTGTAAAATCTACAAAAACTTTACAAAACATTAAGGAATCACAAGTAGTAATTTTTGATAAAACTAATTTAGGTTGTAGAACTTTTCAAAGTCAAAAGTCACATGAGAATGTTTTTGATCCTCATAAAGATAAAAAAATACAAAGATAGAAATGCTCATACTGTTACAAATATGGTCATATTGAATCCTTTTGTTTTAAGAAAAAATTCAAAAAAAAAGAACATTCTCATCAGAAACGAGAACAGTCTCAGAATGTTCTGAAAATGCATTTTTATTCCAAATCTTCCTATAAGAGATCAACTTATTATCATAAGAAGAAATCTTATAAGAGGAACAATACTAACCTGCAAGGACCCAAATCACTATGGGTACCAAAATCATTATTAACTTGTGTTGCAGGAATGTCTTTAAGCAATCAAGAAAAAGCCTTGAGGCTTGGGAAATTGATGCTCAAGGAATATGATTTTAGAAAGACAATATTTCCTCACATTTAAAAAAGGAGGAATGGTGAATTTGCAACCTTTGAAATCATTGACAAAAATCAAACCAAAGGTACCTGTATCATGAGTAAAATGATTTTGCTTTAACATATAACTTCTTTAAATTTTCAAAATTGGAATTAAGGTTATTTCATATTCATCCTCATGGTCATGATTTTTATTTTAAAATCTTTATGTTTAATACTTAAGTCAATTCTAAACCAAATCATGTTTTAAAGTCTTTTGGAAAAGAAATATTTTTGGCATAAAAGTGCTTATCAAGTAAGTATGAAAACTATTGCATATTTGCCCAAATTATATCTAGTAAGATATTTTTCAAAAAACTGATTTTGAAAAGGATAAAGTTTGTGAAACTTGTATGTATTGTGTCAAGAGCAGTCTTCATTTCAAAAATACAATTTCAACCAAAAACCTCTTGAATTACTACTTACTAGTTTGCTCTTGTCAAAACTACAAGTATTATGACTTTGTAATACTTGATGATTTATTCAAAGATCCATATGAAATTTATTCTTAAAATATGAGAATGATTTCTTTAAAGACTTTTATGTTCTTTGAAAAATGGTTTAAACTTTAAGATCTCAAAAATCATCTCTTAGTAGTAGTGATCATGGGGAGATTATGAAAAACTATATATCAAAACATTCTTTGAAGAAAATGATATTTCACTTGATTTTCTTGATTTAGATTTTCAGCAAAAACATAATTGTTATAAAGAAAAATTCATTAGATGAAATATTTATCAAGTGTTGAAAAATATTTTTGAAAGAAACCATAGGCATTGCATATGTTTTTGCATCATGTTTCTATTTGAGTAAAATTTCATCCCATGTGAAAATATAGAAATTTAATCATATCATGCATTTATAATTTTGATGTCATTACTATACTTGACATAGTAAAGAAAACATTGAGAAAATTGTTTTAAAATATAAAAAGCATATTTTGTTTACTCTCTACATTAAAGATTATAGAATATGCAATCTCAAAACTCATATTTGAAAAAAAACATGCATATTATTTTTGATAATAAGAGAAACATTGATAATAGTGTTGATGATGAATGACAACAAAATATCATAAGAACATATCTCTCAATTATAAGAACTTTTTCCATTGGAATGAGCAATGGTATTGGTACACCACTTTGAAATTGTGAATAAATGATTTAATCATGGAGATGTTCAATGCATATGGTACTTAAATGGAAAAATCTCTCTCATCAACTCTCAAGATGGAATACAAGGTGTTTCACAACATGTTCCAACATTTTGTATTTCCAAGAAAAGGAAGCAAAGAAAAGAAGAGGCTGAAAATTTTATTCTTCCTTATGGATGATCTTCACCAAGATTTTTCATACCTACAAATTTGATCTTAAGGAAAAGATCTTCAACACTAGCACCACCTTTGATATAAATAACATTCATTACATGAGATAATTGATGTTGAAGTTGAAAAAAAATTGAAGTTTTTCAAAAAATTTGAAGTTGAGTTTTTCAAGGAGTACATTCTGAGAACGTTCTTGCTGTTATGATAACAACTTCCAAAGGCAAATGATCTCTCACTAAGGGTACTGGATCTTAGTCTAGGTCCATTCCCTTTGTGGACCTTGATGCATGCATCGCTGCATTTTGACTCAAGTATATTGGTGTTGATCTCACTCCTTCACAAAGTTACTACAAGAGTTCTTGGAAATTTTCAACCATACCTCATCCTTTCGACAACTCTTTGTTTTTCCCATCTGAGAATCACTATCAAAGATATTTTGATTCAATTTTTAGCTCTGAATTCCTAAACAAAAATTGCTCAAAATACCAATCCCAAAAACCCCGAAATATTTGTTCTCGTATTCTCTACTTCCGCTGCACCAGTTTGAGATGAAGAAAACATCAAGTCTAAACATTCTAAAATGGGAAGAGAGGACCTTGAAAAATAGAGGAACTTGGATGAGTTACTTTATACTATGTTGAATCCAGTAGATTAATCTGAGAACGTTCTTCCTGCCAAGGCAACAAGTGAAAAGGCAAAGAAGTTCTACTTGAAGATAACCAATTGCAGCTCTATTTTTTAATCTTGACACCTCATTATTCAAGCATTGACATTGGATAAAACTTTTCTACTCAACCGTCAACCAAGTGTTTTATATTTCCAATGACGAGCATGTGGTGAAATTACAAACAATTAAAGATGCTCTCATCATTGAATCTCAAGTGACGAAATCCATTATATAAGGTACACAAAATTCTAGATCTTATAACATTTGCATTATATTAAGCTTGAATACATTTATGCAATGTTATTATGTGATTGATTTGATGATCTTGAAATCTAGAATTTAGTGTGAAATTTTCTCTATGCAAATATATGACTTTAAAAGCTTAAAATGCATATCATTGTTTGTTAATGACTAATATGTGCAGATGCTTAATTCATATCTTTAATCCACTCTTTGTTCTTACACTTTTTCATGATTTTTGTTCATATAATGTAAAATCATCTCTTTCAAAATATCATGCTAAGTGTTAAATGAATGAACATTGTTGCTATGCAAAATCATCTTTCTACACCTTTGTAAGGAATACATTTTCAAAAATGCTATACTCATATTGCTATCAAAGTTTTTGTTAAGGGTTATTTTATCAAGTTAGATTTTCTCCATATGTCTTAGTCACATTTTTTCAATGATCAATTTTATTTTGACATACCAAAAGACAATTTTATTTTAAATTAACACTTGTCTTAATTTATGATCTCGTGATAAATATTTTAAAAGTTCATAATCACATTGTTGATAAATATTTTTAAAATACAAGTCATGTTATGTGCTTAATGAAAAATTATCCTTAATGATCAATGAATAATTTTTGGAGTTAGTCTCTTAATTATCCTTCATGATAGACCAAAACTTTTAGAACAAGAAAAATGACATAAAACTCATAATTTTGATAAACAATTATATGTCATATTTGTTCTTACATAAGTCCGGCTTATAGTATATTTTTTTATGAAAACACATTTTTTTCTATAAGTCTTTTATATGTGCACCGCTCTTAATATAAAACTTTGGATGAATCCAATTTTGTTGCACATCTTGATTAGCCTATAGTTTGCTTAATTGATGATTAAGTAGAACTTTTTGAACATGGCTTCTCAAAAATTGAGATTTTGTTATGACTTATGTAAAAGATCCTCCTTCAAAGGTTTTAAATGAATATCCATTTTTTGTTGGATTTATTATTTGAAGGATTTTAACAAGAGAACATATGATTGGTCTTCATGAGAATAATTTGTGTGTCTACTCTCCATAAAATTAGAATTTGGTCTAAGAATAATAGTTCTTGCACATTATGTTCATAAACTCATATTTGACTTTTTTCTAAACTTATGTGTTTTGATCAGATGTTTTAACATAAAATCCTCTTGAATTTTTTGCTATAAAAAGGAAACATCTTCATCATAGAAATATTTGGAAAAGAGAGAAATCTATTTTTGACATGTTGTCAATTTACTCTGATTTCAAAGTTTTTTCGTTTGCGCCATTTTCTCTCTAATTTCAAAGTTTTTGGACAATTTTAAACTATATTTTATTGTTAAAATGACCACAACATAGTCTTGTCCATCATTTTTTTTTGGAATGATCATGTTTTAAAAGAAAAAAAGTTACCTCTACCCAAATTATTTTGAAACTTTTAGAGAATATTCATCTCATAAGATTTAGGGGGAGTTTTTCTAAATTTTGAGAAATTTTGTTTCTTTAGAACTTGCAATATCTTTAAAGGTCAAAATCCTTTTTTTAAATTGAGAATGTATAACATTATCTTTTAAAATCAAATATGTTTACATGTGATTTAACCATTATTCATGTTGTGATTGCAATATTTGAATAAAATGATTATTGATGATCATACATGCTATGTGCTTTAATGTTTAAATGCAAACTTGATAAGTTTGATATATGAATGAACTTCTCAACTTCATGCTCTATGTATGCAATGTTTCTTAATTTGAATCCTATCATTGCACTTCATATTTAAAATTACCCCCAATACTTTTTGATAGATGACAAAAGGGGGAGAGATATATATGATGGGAGAGAAATGTTAGATGAAACTAATTAATGAAGAATGTTATGAATTAACCTCTTGCATGTATTTAGGGGGAGTTTAATTAGAATGATAAGAATTAAACCCTTGCATGTGTTTAGGGGGAGCTTAATTGCATATCTACGAACATTCTTGCATTTGTTATTATTTCCATCCATAAAACATAAGATTTATTCAAAAGGTTTGTCATCATCAAAAAGGGGGAGATTGTTGAGGCAAAATCCATTTTAGTGTTTTAATGACAACAAACCTTATGGAATAAATGTTAAGTTTTATGAATGGTGATCTACTGATGTTTGCACTTGAGTTTTTGTTGAAAGATAGGTAATGACAAAAGTGGACAAACTAGAAGCCACTCACATCAACAAGTGCATTTTATATACTCAAACAATGAAAGAATTGGAGTAGCATCAAATGATCATAACAATAGCATCACAAGCTTCATGAAGATTTTTAAAGGATGTGGTTTGAATCATAAGAGGTTTGATTTGAAGATTCAAACAAGAAAGCAAGTTTCATGGTTAATAGTCTTCCTCATCACCACAAAGTTCACAATGAGTATTAAAGATTCAAGGAAGAATATGAAGATCGTAGTTGATGGAAATACTTGCATCACAAGCTACACAAGAACATATTTGATGTTATCATGTCAAAACTCACATTGAGTTTTGTTACATGCTTTGAGGATTTACTACTACAATTAACATCAATGGAAATTATGCATATGTTGAAGATCTTCAAAACCTACTCAAAGTTTCATCTTAGCTTCTCAAGACAAGAATGATCTAAGAATGATTTTCCATGAATTTACAAAGGAGCTTATGCACCACAAGGCATAAAAGTTTCAATCATTGTCTAAGCTAGAAAATGATAATCCTCATGATGAGTACTCCCACGCCTCCACTAAAAGCATCTCAAAGTACTCAATGAACAAGCAACAATGTGTGCAAAACATCAAGAGGAATTGTGGAAAGTTTTGCAGCAACATGAAGATCCCTCTTTAAGAAAATCTTGAGATACTGTTTCAAGAATGATCTGAGAACATTCTTAACAGACAGACTGCACTTTTGAATATAAGCACATTTTGGATTAAGTGCTTTCTGATTTTATAAGTCAACTTTGGACAAAACAAATAAGCACTTTACAAAGGAAATATGGATCAAATCTCAACAGAAGATAATATCTTTTTGGATCAACACCTTTGATGGAAAATGAGCATATACCTTTCCTAGTCATAATTCATGCAATGAATTATAAGTTTGATCTTTTATGATCTTTTATGGTATTGATCATCCAATGAAAATACCTGATCATATATCATAGGCCAATCAGATTGCAACAACACATTATGAACTATGAGTTGTGATGTACTTGCAAAATGACTATGTTGGAACATTCTTCAATGGTGTTGTCATACAAGTACATTTTTGTCTCACATGCCTTTGTACTAATCCAGCTGGTTTATTCCCAAGCTAAGGCTATCTCTGAGTTGTCCTTGAGCCTACTGAACAGCTGCATATCACAAAGGAAATAGAGATGAAGGTTCATCACAATTGGCTGGTGCAGTCAAGACTGTTTCAAGACTGATGCAAGACTGATCCTGCACACAGTTTTTCAAAACCATCTCCAACTGTCATAAGTCCTTTTCTGAGCATCCAAACGGCTATATCTGATACATGACAGTGGAAGGAAGTAAGAAACAACTCATATGTACTTGGTAACAGCTCACACACATTTGGATCTTATGGATCAAAGCCAAATGGAAATCAAGACTGGTTCAAGACTGATTCAAGAACGTTCCTGCACACAGTTTTGCAAAACCATCTCCAACTGTCATGAGTCCTTTTACTGAGGTTCCAAACGGCTATATCTGACCTCTGACATTGGAAGGATGCAGGAAACAACTCATTTGTACTTGCTTACAGCTCACACATATTTGGCTCTTGTGGATCAAAGAAAAATGAAGTTCAAGACTGTTCCAAGACTGAACAGAGAACCTGTCAAATATGCAGAAGTTGTCTGCTGCTTGTGGAGCATTGAGTAACAGCTCTTTTTTGCCCTCTAACTGATATACTTGAAGGCCAAGCTTCAACCTCAAGCAAGCATCTATAAAAGGCAAGCAAATCCAAGAGAAAGAGCAAGAGAGTTCAAGCTACAAATCATCAATTACTTGTTTTTGTATACAAGTCCTAAAACTCTTCTTTCATCACTCAAACTCAGGCTCTTCATTCACATCATACTTCTGAGTTTATTGAGTGTTTCTATTTGCTTCTCAAACAACCTTTGAGTTTCTACAAGCAAATTTCTCAAGAGACCACTTTTCAACATAACCCACTTTTAAGTGGTTATATCTTTGTCTCTCAATTTTACCACTCACACTCCAGCTCTCTATCAATCTATTGGATCACAATATTACTGAGTGTATTGAGTGTATTTTGTATAAGCTTCTCAAACTAGTTTTGAGTTTTTGTATAAGCTTAGATCCAGAACAACTTCCCTTTGTAAAAAGAAGATTGGCTCAAGTCAATACGTAACTATTGATTGAGTGACACCTCTGTAAGGCTGAGGTAGATCAAGCTTGTAGGGATTGGAGGTTTCTGATCGTGGTTTAGATCAAAGAAGATTTGTATTTGAGATCGGTAGTATCTCGAGATCATAGTGGAAAACTCACAGGCGTGGGGACTGGACTAGCCCAGGATTTGGGTGAACCAGTATAATTTTTGTGTGTGAATCTCTCTTACCTTTAACTATTTATTTACTGCAAACACACATCACACAAACCACTTAATCTACATTCACTTTGAATTCTCAAGCAGCAGAGAACATTCTCAGAACAAGCTCACGCAGCAGAGAACATTCTCAGAATAAGCTGTTTTATATTCCACTAACATTTATCCAAGTATACACTTGAGATTAATTTTGTAGAGTGCAGGATTAATTTTAAAAGGGTCACAATTCAAACCCCCCCTTTCTTGTGACTATTTCTTCCACTTCAAAAGAAAAATGTTTTCGAAAAGTATGTGTTAGAAAAAATCTTCTTATGTTCACAAATTCTAACTCAACTAATAGAAATATTGAAATTGCTAGTGTCAGACGTCATAATCGGGGTTCGAACCTCGGTCACTCCACTTTATATGTATGAGTTTTCAATGGCTTTGTCATTTCGTCTATAAAAAAAAATCTTAGTCATCGTCCTATTCAAAAATAAAATATAATGTAAGAAAAATAATAAAATAAAAAAATGAAATATAATTAAGTTCAAAGGTAAATAGAATTTCATGATTTTGTTCCCAGTTCCCACACCATTATAGGGAACATCAAATAGGTATTGGAGAGAGGAGTACCACTTAGGCTGACACTAGTCCTCAAAGAAAGCCCAAGTGGGCTTGACCTTTTGGTGGGCCCATTGCCAATGTCTGATCTCAATCTTGGGGCCCACATATTGTTTTACTTTCAGAACATGATATTTTCTTTCCGGGCCCATGTATCTTTTATACCCCCAATATTCTAATTTTGCCCTTGATAAAAACTTCGGTTCGCAGAAACCGAAGTTTTTTCTAGTTCAAATTCAGGGAAATTTCGGTTAACAGAAACCGAATTTTGTTTTCAAGGCAAAAAAAAATTCGATTCGTAGAAACCGAAGTTGTTATTGAAGGGCAAAAAAGTAAAATCCAGAGGGTGAAAAAGAATCATGAGCCCTAAAGAGAAAATATCTCAGAACATTTGTGGCAGTTTTGGGTCACCTGTTTTGTAGCTGACTTTGGGCTCTTATTCTCAAAAATCATAATGAACTCTATAGAAACTAAAGCTGTCAAATTAAAAGTTATTAGATTTTTTTTTTTAAATAATTAAAACAATATTTTTTATATTTTCAATGTTTCCTAAAAATGCACACAATTGTTCACTTCAATAATCTAATAAATCTTTGATAACAAATAAAATTAACATTAATTTTAAAAATTAAAAATATTTTCACAAAGTAAATGGGACAATTTTTTCTTAGTTATCTCAAAAAAAGTTGGGATTGGAAATGGTAAGGTGGAGTGTGGCCATAACTTGAGGAACATCAAATAGTGAACAAGTGGCCTACTTGGATTGAACCCAATTTGCCTTATAATGTTGAGTTCTGTTCAACTCCAACCAGTAAATGACAAAGTAGAATCTTACTATTAGGTTTCTAATTTGCCGACATAGTGTGAGTAAAATTTAGTTCGATCCACAATGTTTCTTAGGTTTGATATTTTTATTTAATTTAAACTCAAAATTTTACAGTTGGATATATAAACTTTTAGTTGTATTTATCATTTCATCTGCAGATAAAAGAAAATTAGAAACCTATTAGCCCACTACCACTTGAGGTATTATTATTCCTGTCTATTGAAGATACAAACATTGTGAAGAGATTCACATGAAAATGTACAACTTGGTCAGATATACATATGTTTACATTTTACACAAACATTCAAGTACCCACCACTTGGAAAGTTCAGTGAACATTGAGAGCATAATAAATAATACTTCTTCTGTTCTAAAATATAAGTCATTTTAAAAAAAAATTGTACTAAATTATATGTCACTTTACATTATCAATGAAGCATTTAATATTCTTTTTTCTATTATACCCTTAACTATTTATTTCTTTTTTTTCTTTCAATTTTTTTTACGCAATTCTTCTTTCAATTCTTCAATTTATTTTTCTCATACCATTAATGAAGGACAATTTTGTAAACTAACTCATAATTTCTCTTTTTCATACAACATTAATCACATTTCTTAATCTGTATAATATGATCAAAACGACTTACATTTTGGAATTGAAGGAGTATTATCAAGAAATAATTATCTTCTAGATTTACAATATTGATTATATGAGTCACTTCTCTTATTATTTATCGAACTCTTTTCAAACTAATGTAAAAGTATTCTCACACACACTCGAGTTTCTAACACCACCCGACACATCCAACACATCCAATCAGTGCTGACCCAACATATTGTATGGCCTAAAGCGAACAATGATATGAAGATTAAAAAAAACAATAGAATAAGATTTATTTTACAAGAAAATAAAATAAAATTTGATTAAAGAATTATTTAAGGGGATTAATCATGATTTTAAATTGTGGAAGCGGTTGCGGTTATTGCGACTGTAGTCATTGTAGTTGATGCAATACGCGTTGTGCCTGTTGCGACATGAAATAATTATAAATTTTCACAAAGTATATTAAGTGACACCACTATGCCACTACACCAGCAGGCCTACAAAGTATGCAACAGAAGGAACCTGTTAGCTATGACACAAACAAGATAAACCAGCTAGCTAGCAAAACAACTAAAGGCCAACTTCTCCAGCATTATCCAAGAATCACTCCTGCATAACGAGTCATTTGACAAGATAGTTTTTAGTACAATGGGGTCGCACTAATATTAGTGTCTTGCATGTATTAAAATATTTGCAATAACATTATAAAAAAAAAATATTTGCAATAAAAAACTATAAATAATAAAAGTTTTATTAATTTTAAAAATCAATATATTGTATTTATATGTATACCTTCATTAATCCCAGAGTAATTCCCAAGTATATATTATATGCACTTCTCATCTTCTTTTACAAGCAAAAGGAAAGTTTTAGTTAGATAGAAAAGTGCTACTAATTAATATGAATCTAATAATAGAGACTCGTCATTTACAAAGGAAATGGTTCCAATAATTTTCAACTACGAAAAACCTAAAATAAAACAAAGGTCCAATAAGTAACCTTACACACAACATATGTAACACATTTATGTGATAAGACCATCAAGATAAAATCGTACAATAAATGACTATATGTATCAAGTCATGTTCTAGGGTTAAATTCCATGAACAATAAACTATAGGATAAGGGTTATAGAATTAGAAAGGGTCTACAATAACCGAAAGATAGAGTGTGACCAAGTGAGAAAGAGACAAATTTTCTACCCCCACCCCCCTATAAGGCCACTTTCAAACCAATAGTGTAGATAAAATTATAAAAAGGCAATTTATAAGTGCATAACTTTTAGTGGATGTCCAAGAATATTCTATATGGATGCTAATCCAATCAAAACACAGAAAGACCCTGTAAGGCAGACACTTGTGAAATGTGTGTCTTCTTGTGTCAACTCCTTTGACTGAAAATAAAACCCTACATCCACATGAGACCACACCCCCATCTTTTTATCATGTCTTTGTGTGGGTCTAATGGGTTAAGGCTTTTTATCTCATAAATGTCAATCAACCGTCCTTCTCTTACACAATTTTTCAGCGCATTTGTATTGGCTTAACCATTACATGTGTCTTGTTATTTTGTTTGTGCTTTATGTAGGACATGACTAGAGTGGTTTTTGTTATCATTAGAGGTTTTTTTGGTACATACATTAGAGGTTAGTACTAGTAGTTAGTTAACATTTGTTTAGTGACTATGTAACCTTGTGGCCTTAATGTATTTAATGTCTTGGTATTTTAAAAACAAAAATTGTTGATACCCACAATTGCGATCGAGAGGGATTTGAACTACTTGATGACAGAACTGACTTACGAATCAGATTAAACTAGTTGTGATGAAAGCCAAAAAAAAAATACTTTTATTTTTATTTTTATTTCTTTAACCGTTGCCCCAAAGAAACTGTTTAGCATCACCCTTAAATCCTGACTTTAATATTTATTAGGAAAAAGATTTTCTCTCGGATTGGAGAGAATCCAATGCAATTTATGCACGCAGTTTTAGTCGCTGCTGTTAAAGTAATGTGTATGTTTCAGGTTTTAAGTTGTATTGTCCACCTACATTCTGGTATTTGTTGCTCGAAAGAGCTTGTCTGCTTGCTGCGTTGGTCAGGGAGCTATTGGCACTTGGATTTAGTTACTGTGTTGGCACTTGGATCCATTCGCCGTTTTTAAACTCTAACTGTTATTGGCAGAGTTCTACTTCTCTGTTTTTTTTCGTAACTTGGTTTTATGCCCGTACGCGGGTTCGCTGGGTTATGCCCGTGATTAGTAGATTTTTGTTATGGTAGTTTAAGGATGTTACTCTAGGTCTAATTTACATTGATGTATCCCTTTTGAGTTGTACCTGGGTCAGGTTTAATGTTCCCCGGTCGTTGTACTTTTCTCTTATAATTTATTTTATTTTTCCTTTTGATTAAAAAACGTGTATTTTAAAATGATTATTTTGCAGACATATTTAGAACATTATAAAAAATTTCTCTAGAAAAAGTGTTTTAATCTCAGCCACATATTTTAATCTAATGACTACTAATAATTCCTTCTATTCCCATATAAAAATGACATTATTATAATATACATCCTATATATAATTTAAAATATAAATATATAAAAATAAACATATATTTATAAACAAATAAAAAAATATAAATGTTTGTCTCAAATAATTTGTCAAAAAAAATTAATCTGCATATATTACCAAACAAAATTTGGTTTTAAATAAAAATTAAAATTACGATAGAAATTTTTACTTTTATTAAAGAAATTCACAAACAGTAAGTACTAAGAAATGGAGAATTGCTAAGTTCGAATTTACACCTCAATATATCAAATGTTTTGTAGTATTTTATTACATGAGATGTACTTACGAGATTTTCACTTTATTTTAAAGGGTCTTGTTAACATGTGCCCTAGGGCACATGTTAAGATATATCAAAATAGAAATTCATCATTTAATGATACAAGAAATTTAATGCTTCAAAAGTCAAAATGCACAAATTAGCATTTAATAATTTCTATTTTTACTTCCTTAACATGTGCCTTAAGGGCACAAGTTAACATTCTCCTATTTTAAAAACTAATATACATGTGAACACATTTTCATCTTTAACGTAACTCTTATACTCAATGAGTTTAAATCTCACGTCTCAAATAATGATGGAGTGGAGAACTTTAACAATGTGAAACCGCTACAATATATGCAGAGTGGAGAACTTTAATTTCAAAAAGTCAAATTGAAATTGTCTGTATGAAAAAGCACATAGTTTCACACTATTTTGAATCTCCGCTATTGATTATTAGATCGAATGATCATATTAACTTAATTATTGGAAATTATCTTAGTCATACATTTAAAATCAAATAGTCTATAATTAAAAGCATAAAATCCTTTTCCCAAAAAGCCAACATAGAAAATAACTACAAGTTTCGGAGTTTGAGTTTGCTCCATTTATCTATCTACTTTTTTTTTACTATCTACATTTTTTTTAATTTATGAAAAAGATAGACGCAAGTAATGTATTAGTAAAATCCACTTTAATAAGTGAATTCACTAATGAGTCCCACCGATCTTCTGTATTATTTTTTTTTTTAAATTGGGTATCCTCTGCGCGCAACTGCAGAGACTAATCCTCTCGAGCCTTGTGGGACCCAAATGAGTGGCAAACTCTCCCTAAGAATTTTAAGAGATCGAACTCATGACCTTGATTAATTTATAAGAGACCCGTGTAAATTCATCTAAGTGCTTTTGGGTACTAATCTTCTATATGTATCTATCTCTTTTTTTTTTTTTGATACATTCTATCTCTCTTATAAATAAGACAATAAATAGAAAAATATAGATAAATAGAACAAATCTAAACTCCAAGTTTGATCTTTAGCACTTGTAAAAATAAAACATAAAAAAAATGTGAATTTAGTGATCGATGAGTATATTATCAAATATCAATCAACTCTATTATCAATATGACTCAATCAACTCAAGATTAAATCAGAAAAGACATTAACATAAAATTTGTTAGTGCATGCATAGCAGTCACCGATATGAAACCAATCACGCACGCATGCTCATCTTTATTTCCTTTTCTTTTTTGTAATGATAATAGAGTATGTCTCATTGCTGATATTTTTTTTTTAAATGTCAAATATATAATATATATAAGGAAAATGCTAACCGGTGCCCCCGGGGCACTGGTTAAGGTAACTAAATATAGTATTATTATCTTAAAACTTGTGAAGTCAACATCTTAAAAGTTTAAATTTTTGTTTTTTCAATGCAAATTTTTTAACAAGAGAAAGTTTAGGAAAATAAAAGTACCAGAAGTACACTCCACCGGATAAATATATTGCTGATAAATTGTGTTTGGCCTGACTTTTTTTCAACCTATAAATTACTTTTAACTTAAAGTTAAAAAATACCACTTTAAAGCTAAAGTAAAAGTTGTTTAGATATTATTAAAAAAATAACATAAAAGCTACTTTTAAAGATATTTATTTATTTTTTATAAATTAAAAGCATCAAGATATCAAGGTAGAAATAACTTTTAAAGATATTTATAAAGTATAGTATTATTAAATATTTTGTTTAGTTCGATAGCTTAGTGGTTAAATTTATACATTATAAATATGAAGAAGTGAGGAATTTAGAGTTCGAAATTCGATCTTTCTAATAATATTTTTAATAGTTATCAATTGAATTACTCTTAAAAAAATTATTAAATAATAATATTATTTTGTAACATTAACTTTTTTATTTTTTATTTTTCATATTTAACCATTATAACATTAGAATAGATATAAAAAACATTAGATTAAATAAAAATTGTAATAATAAAGTAAAATATCATTAGATTGTGGCGTTTCCAAAATTCCAACATGCAAAATATTGGTAAAATAAAAATATAAAATGGATGCTGGGTTTCGAAGGAGAAACCAATAGAAAAGGAGGCGTATTCACAATTAAGTTGATTTTGTAGCTTTTTGTTTAGGCTACTTATCCATTGTTTTCTTCATTAAAAAAAAGTTCTTATTTTTAAAAAGAACTTATTTTAAATTGTGTTTGGTCGGACTTCTCCTCAAAATAAGAAATAAGTCATAAAAAAGTTAGGTCAAACGGTACCTTAAGTTGAAGCTACCATAAAAAAAAAAAAAAAAGTTGAAGCTAAATTAACTCAAAGGTAAATTCTCCATAGAATGTACCCTCCTTAAGGTTTCAGGTTCAATTCTCTCTTGTGCCAATTTGAATGGACTAATTTAATTTCTTCAAAAAAAATTCAAAGGGTAAATTCTCTTTTAGAGTTTGGTTGAATATTAATATTTCGTAAATAAAATTTATTTAAAATTTAAATTTATTTTTAATACTAATCATTTAAAAATATGACATAGTTTCAAATTTTGTTTAATTATCGGTATTTAATTAAACTCTAGCGTAGCTGAGTGTTCGCTACATCGAGTTGGAATTTTCTTTATTTATTTTCTCAATTTTTTCTCTTTATTACAATAATTTTAAATAGTTGAACCCAATATATTATTGTATTTATATTTCTAAAATACAGTAGTACTACTAAAAACGAATTCCAATGCACTTTAATCAAAATGATTAATGTAACAACAAATGTGAAATTCTTTTCTTTTTTTTTTTAGTCAGGAACAAATGTGAAATTCTAATTGGTAAATTAGCACATCAACAAAAAGGTAAAAGACAGAAAAAAGACAATATATTCAGTCTTTTTCCAAACCAATGTTGTTGAGTCACAATTAAAAATCTTAGTAGTCATAGTAAAACGGCATGCCGTCAAAGAATATAAAGAACCGTTGTGTAAACGCCACGTTACCAAATGGAAAATGTCGTCGTTGAACCGCGTCGCACGTTTCAACAACAAATTAATTTCACCACCGACTTGTACTATGTTTAAAAGATCAACAAATTCAAACCCCACTTCTCTACTTTGTTTCACGAAACGACACGAGTAGTGACTATGTTTGTGATGTTTAAAGACCATAGTCCGTTAGAGATACATGCATGAATCAAAAAGATGTTTTTGCTAATTATTTTCTGAAGAAAAACCAAATATGCAATTTTGTTAGGTTGGTATAAACCAACTTTACACTAATAATAATAATAATAATAAGGATTTTTCATCCCCATAAGTCCTAGCTCAAATGGCAAAAATGTCAAAATTATTAAGTCAGATATCGTGATCCGGATTCGAACCCGGGATCTCACAATTATATATGAGTTTAATTTCAATGGATTATCACCTCATATAAGACGACAATAATAATAATAATAATAATAATAATAATAATAATAATAATAATAATAATAATAAAGGTTTTGGTCTTGTTAACATATGCTCTTAGAGCACGTGTTAAGATATATATCAAAATAGAAATTCAACATTTAATGATACAAGGAATTTAACGCTTAATGCATAAATTTACTTCTTAACATGTGCCTTCAAGAAAATGACATTTGCAAATGGCATATTTCGACGAATTAACGGTGCTCTAGATGAAAATATATGGACGAATATACCAACGACTTTTTTTTCTTTACAAAGTCATTACATATTAGAGGTTTCCTTTTAATGTAAAATTCTACGTAATTTGGTATGAATCGTATGATGACGATATTTCAATTGCACCTTTGTCTCAAGTCTCAGTCACTGTTTTCTCTTTGAAGTTTTTCCCTATACGATACTACTGCTTGGTGGGTTAGTGTATTATTGTATACAGAACTTTATTCTAGCTTCAAATGGGATCTCTACAAATGAATAATAGTAGGATTGAACTCTCAAATTAATTGGTCTATAAATCAGATATCGAATTTAAAAAAAAAAAAAGAAGAAATTTACTCAAATCCGAAATGACAAGATAAAAAATAACTTTGAACTCTTTGTACAAAATCCTTTTTATACGATACATTCAAATCCAAGTTCTTCAGAGTAACTTTGAACCTTTTTTTTTTTTTACAAAGTAACGTTGAACTCTTTATACCTAATAAATTTATTATCACAATGTCACGGATAGTCGAATACCATGTTACAACTTTGTCTTACGACTTATGAGAAACAAAAAATATTTTATTAATGTTTTACGTATCAACGTAAAAATCAAGAACTGGTCCAAGAATCGAGAGATTAGTGCTCTGCTAGTGTTTTTAAGAAAGGTAAATATAACTTTTTTTGCAAGTCTTTGAGTCCTTATATTTTTCTTCACTTATAATAGATCATCTATTCACTTTAAATTTTATTCTATCAAAATAAAGAACAACCATCAAATAGAAAAAGAAAAGGAAAAAAAAACCAATCAACATCCATCATTGTACGAAAACGATGCTTTCTCTCCCGACCCCCCGTGATTCTTTTATACCCTCCAATATTTCAATTTTGCCCTTATAGAAAAATTCAGTTCGTATGAACTGAATTTTTTCTAGTGCAAATTCAGAGTAAATTTCGGTTTTTAGAAATTAAAATTTGTTTTCAAGGCAAAAAAAACTTCGGTTTCTACAAGCCGAAATTTTTTCAAGGGTAAACTTGAAAATTCAGGGGTATAAAAGAAACACGGGGGGTCGGAAGAGAAAACATCTACGAAAAATCCCTCACAATGATGAGGCCCAAAATCCTGAGGCCCGTGTTATTAGTACATATAAGAAAATTTTACCTTTCATCCCTACAATTATACGTTTTATCCTTATATTTTTAGTAAATTGACATTTTACCCTTATACATAAACTAAAACCATTCATTTTTCACTTTTTCACACAAAAACACTCAAAGAGTTCCAGTTTACTAGAGAGAAAAGGAGAGAAAAAGTTTTCGTAAATTCAAACCGGAACACTTTCTAAGAGAATTCTGGTTTGTAACATTAAAATTTGTAAAAATTAACAAACTGAAACACTTTTTATGAGTGCTCCTGATTCTAAAATTGAAATTCGTAAAAACTAACGAACTGAAACACCATACAAAGTGTTCCGATGTATAATTTTTAAAATTAAAAATTCGCAAAAATTTACAACTTGAAATACTTTGTAGTTTATACATAACCAAAACACTAGATGTGGGGTGAACTCACTTGATATACAGTTCAATAATATCAATGAATTTTTAGTTTTGTTTTATATTATTTATAGATTGTGATAATAAACGATAATTTTATAGAGAAATTCACAAATTTTATAATATGATCTACAAAATTATTTGTATTTTCCAATTTTTATTTTTATTTGCTAAAATAACCGTAAATGAAAGCATTAGAAGAGGAACCTTTACGAACCAACCCAAGACAACCAAAGATCAAATTAAAGAAATAGCCCATAATTAAAGCACCTAGGCTAGATTATTTCAAAGAAACGGACTTTCGCACCCCCATTTTTACTACTATATATATATCTAGGTTTTTTATGAAGAAATATATCTAGGTTAATATTCTCTTTCTTTGTTTTGTCTTCTCTCTTAAAATATATCTTGGTTCATATTCCAAAACCACCATCTATCAAAAAAGAAAACTTCACCATTCTCTATAAGTTTTGCAAAAAGTCATCTAAGGAGGTGGCAGGGCAGTCCCAGCTATATGTTTGATTAAAAATAAATATATTTGATTGGTGTCTTTTTAAGTGATGGAGTAATAATTACTCATATATGTTAAAAATAAATTTTAAAATTCAATTCCATTTTTTTAAACCAAAGGTATCCTCCGCGCGCAACTGCAGAGTCTAATCCTCTCGAGGTAACTGAGATTCATTTAAGGGGTTGACATCTCCCAACAAATACTTCTCCATACGCAACGGCCGAAGATCGAACCTAGGACCAAATGGTTAAGGGACCTAAGTATCTACCACTTGTGCCACACTATGTTGGTAAATTCAATTCCATTTAATTTCCAAACATCTAAAATTGAGCATTGAATTTTGGACTATTAAATAAAATGTTTTTTCCTCAAGCCTCAACCAACTAATATGCCAACGTTTGTGTATGGGTAAACAATATTTTGAAATGTGCAAAGCACTTCCATAATAATCATTTAATAAATCAAAATTATACATACATATTTAAATGTTGATTTTCTTAGTCATTTTAGTTATTGAATATGTTTTTGGTTGATTAGTTTAGTAATCGAATATGTTTTTAACCGGTCAATTTAGTTCATCAAACTAGTAACAACAAAGATATTTGGAATGTGTTTATAATTTTGATACATTAATTAATTCATAGACTATAATGGCGGTCAGGCTATGTATCACATATATTCAACGACAAAAAATAGTTCATCCAATTACCAAAGAGCACTTAGGTGAGATGGCGTGGGTTTTTCTAGCTTAATTAAGGTTCTGGGTTCGATACCTGGCTTGGGCATGCAGCAGTGTTAAAACTCTTAGGGAGAGTTTGCCATCTATTTGGATCCCACAAGGCTCGAGAGATTAGTCTTCGCAGTTGCGCGTAGAGGATACCTGATTTACAAAAATAAAAAATAGTTCATCCAATTAAACTGTTCTTTTGAATAATGCATGACCTTCTTTTCTTTTATTTTTTGAAAGGCAATGACCTTCTTTGGTTAAGACTTAAATCAAAGACCTTAGGTCGGACTTTGGAGGAGGAGTGAGTATATAGTTAAAGATGCTTCTATTGATGTAATGCATCTTTGATCACTTAAGTGAGACTTAACGACTAATATCCTTGCGCAATTGCAAGCTAATTAAATTCTCTTTCAAAATTTAATTGCACTCATTATTCTGTGGGAAAACGATTCAGACTTTCAAAACATTCTTTCATACACCACTTTTGCATGTATACTTGTTAAACTAAAGCTAGATGAGAGAAAGATATAAGAGTGAATCCATTATTGTTCACTTGATGATCAAAAAGATTACATCAAGCTACTTATAGTGAAAGAGATTTGCACCATAAGCTAGCTACATTAGCACACCTAAGGTAGTTACAAACCGTGGCGGGAAACAATGAAACGGTCACTAACTATGTACGTAACTTGTTGAACAAGTTACATAGATTAATCCTATTTCTAATCCTTTAGCTAATCATCTTTACACCCTCCCTCAAGTCTAGGACTAATATATATCTATAATTCCGAACTTGGAAACAAAAAGATTAAACTTGGGTGATGGTAAAACTTTGGTCAAAAAATCAACAAGTTGGTCTTGAGTGGAGATAGGAAGCAATCTAAGTAGGTCTTGCTGAAGCTTTTCCCTTACAAGATGACAGTCAATTTCTAAATGCTTAGTTCTCTCATGAAACACTGGATTAGAGGCAATGTGCATAGCACTTTGGCTATCACAATATATATAAAACTGGTGGCTTGCAACAAGTTATCTTGAGAGTAGTATAGATATAGCTAGGGGTGATCGTATCCGAACCAATCCAAAAGTAAAACCGCAAATCGAACCAAACCAAACCGAAAACCGCAAAAACCGCATTTGGTTTGGATGTATTTGGATGGCTTTCTTACTAAACCGCAAACCGCAAAAACCGCAAAAACCGCGGATAACCGCAAAAACCGCATTAAGTTACTATTATATATTTATATTCCAATATCGTAAAAGAAAATATATTTATATTCCAATTTACATGCCCAATTACCAAGTCAGTCGACCAAATTAATCGAACTTCAAGTTGTTTTTATTTTTTGTACTGAAATTTTATTTTAGTGTTGTAATGTTATTTTAAATAAACAAATTTTATCGGTACCGTGATGTTATTTTGAAAATTCAATTTTTTTATATATTTAAAATTGTAAGTTCCTATAATGTTATTTTGGATAAATAATTTTTGTTGGTACTACAATGTTATTTTGGAACTTCAATTTTTTATTTTTATTTTTATGCTTAAAATTGTTCGGTACAATCGTTATGTTTTAAACCGCACCAACCGAACCGATCCAAACCGCATTGGTTTGGTTTGGTTTGGATGACTTTTTAAAAATCAACCGAACCAAACCGAACCGCATGCATTTTTATCTCGCGGTTAGGATGACTTTTATGCTCAAAACCGAACCAAACCGCACCGCGATCACCCCTAGATATAGCTATGTACTCTGCCTTAGATGATGATCTTGAGATAGTCAATGGTTTTTTTGCCTTCCATGAAACCAAAGATGAACCAAGGATGAAGCAATTCCTAGTGGGTTGACCTTCTAGCTAGTAACCAAACCATAGTAGTCAATCGCGGATTTGCGAATAGCAGAGCGGCCAACCCCAAAACTGGGATAGCGGGATAGTCATTATTTAAATTATTTAATATATATATCTATATAATAATTAATACTATATTTATCTAATTTTAATTTTTATACTAAATATATGTAGTTATATTTTTTTATTTAAAACAATATTTAATAACTTCTGAAATAGTATATTATTTTTACTATCATTTTAATTAGTGCCAACTATCTCCATTTTTTTCGAACATATGATATTTTAAGATAATGAACAAACTATCACGCAAAACGACCAAATCATGTGATGGCGATAAAGGGAGACCATGTAACGACGCCGATCTGGCGATTTCAGAGGTAAAAAGTGCTTCGTGTTCCATGAAAACACAAAAGCGGGCTATCCCAGCTATCCTTTGCTGGAGCGGCCGCTATGGCTAATTGCTCCACTATCGGCCGTCTTATAGTGGCATGTTGCTTCTCTACTCTGCTCTGCTCCGCTCCACTGCTATAGCGCTGCTATTTACTACTATGGTCCAACCAACCTGCCCAATTTGCATCTGAATAGCCTAGAATTTGGAGCTCAGAGCTTCTAGAAAATAATAAACCTCTGCTTGGGTTATGCTTTAAGTATCTCACAACCCTACAAGTTGCTTTGTAGTGTGTCATAGGTAGTGAAAAAAGAAAATAGGATTGTTCATAGTGTTAGATCTATATATTGGTTTGTGGAATCTAAACCCGGTTTTGCTCAAACTCATTGCTTGGAGTCGTGACTTTAACATAACTATGCAACAACAATCTACTGCAAGGAATAAGGCACAAGTTTTGAAAGCCATTTTGTTGTTGAAATCACCAACTAGACACCATGGTAACTGGTTTTGATGAAGAATGTTAGTTATTGCAATCCAAAGAAGCCTAAGAAATAAATTTGTTGATCCATCAATAGAGACAATATTAGGTTTGATATGTGTAGAACATAATTAGGACTCAAATGAACTTTATCATTAACTGCAAAAAGCTTTAAGTTCATTCTATTAAACCAGTTACCATGGTGTCTTGGAGTCGATGGATGGATTTAATCTTTAGTTTAACAATTGTAATTTTAATTTGAAGTTATAGATAAATTTTTTTAAGTTATAAAATTAACAAAGATTAAAAACTAAATAATTAAACTAATGATATTTAAAGGTCTTAATAATAATATGTCATCAAAAAAAGTTATCTGAAATATGTTACGTAAACTTTTTTAAAATGACAGGGATTAAAATTGAAAACTGAAAATTTAGAGGACCAACGTTTGAATTTTTTAATGTAAATAAAAATAGGAGTTAGTATATTTAGAGAGATTAAAAATATGGAAAACGCTATTTAGTAAGAATTTTTTTATGCAAGAAAGAGAAGAATCTTACGTGACAATATATAACACTTACAAATTATAATCACTCTCTCTCCCATGTATGGTTAGCTAATTTTTTTTTTTGTTTACAATGAGCTGGGAATCGAACTCAGTACCTATAGCATACTACCCAAACCCCTCACCACTAGATAAACCTAGTGGTTTGGTTAGCCAATTTTTGATTGGTCAAATTCCCTAATTTTATAGATTCTTCTCTTTCTTATGTAAATATTTCTTAATAAATAGCAATACTCTAAAAATATAATCTACTCTGTATTGAATCGCATTCTTTGAACTTTATTATAGAGGTTTCTCTTGAGAGAACATGGATTACATTGTTTTGCTTGCTGATGAATTTACAAATACACTAATTAAATATTTTCTTTTTTAAATTTTGTTTCTTGTGTTAGTCGGTTCAGTGGTGATTGACGTTTAACTTGGCATGGAGGGTCACGGTTCGATCCCCCGCAACTGTGACCGGGAAGGGCTGAAACCACTTGATGTCAAAACTGAACCTGAACCAGATTAAACTGGTGGTGAGAACAAACAAAAAATTGTTCTTTTTTTTTTAGTCAAAATAAACGATATTCATTCATTCAAATTGATAGAGTACATTGATGTAATACAAATTCAAAGTTGCTAAAAACAAAAAGGATAAATTTGTGAACAAACTCATATTATCCATGTTAATAACATAAAACGGCAAATTGCATAAGCCTACAAATTTAAATATGACTATATTGAATTGTCCGGAATGTTCATGTCTCCAAATTTGTAGTGTTGATGACACCAAATTCGACATTGATTGAATATGTACTAGATCGAATTAATCCTTCAACCTGAAAAAATAAACACCGCACAAAGACGGTTCAACAAAATATACCGCACAAAAACGGGACAACAAAATAAATCGTACGAAGACGGAAAATCAAAACCACTAAATGTAAATACTCAGCTCACATTCTATGATTAGTCAAATGTGAGTTCAGAACATATAATCTACCGCCAATTTTTTTTTTTAAAAAAATAAATAAAAAAAAAAAATCACCTATCATATTATCTCTCTTCTAATATATTTACATTGAATGTATGTGAATGTAAGATTTTTGAATGTAGAGAATCCAAATTCGATAACAATGTGATTCAAATCACCCGTGTAAAATTCTTAGCCGTTCTCGGGATTTTAAGTGTTCATGTGTGAATGATGAATTTGGTACTTTATTTTTTATAAGTTATATAATATTAAATATGAGATTAAATTCACTTTTGTTCTTAAAATTTTATATTATACAGATTATTCGTATAAAATTTTACTCAAATATAAAATAATTTGATATGTTATTGAGACCCAACAAAATTAAGTGGTCAAGAATTGTTCCCATCAGAAATCGAACTTGGTTTCTCCTAAATAATTCGTTCTAAGAGGCTCATTAACCACTTGAGTCAAATGTCTTGGTTAACATATCAAATGATTTTATATTTGTATGAAAATTTACATGGATGATTCATGTGATATGAACTTTCAATCCAACAATAGATTTGGTATCACAATGTGTATGTCAGAATTACGATAATCTACCGTGATTTTTTAAAAGCTACGGATCGATAGTAACTTCTATGAAATCAAATTCTCATTCCATTGTTTGGGTAATTTATGATGGTAAGGAACTAAGTTCCTATTTCATTGTTTGGAAATTGGACGGAGTGAATGAATTATAAACTTTTTATTTTATTTTTACCCTTATTTAAAAACTACTATTTTATATAATTTAAACATATTATCTTTTATTAAATTAATTCAATTTACAGTTTATTTTGAATATTTTTTCCTTTCTCTACAATGGAATAAAACCCAAAAAATAAATAAAAAGATCTTCTGCATATTATTTGTCATTTTTATCAATATTGTGATTGATGAAGTAGAACAACATTCATGCTGGAAGCTATATATTGTTGTTTTTTTTTACAGTAAGAAGTTTTCATTTAATTATAAGTAAAAGATTCAATACAAACAACCATTGCCACTAGGCCTGGGACGCAGCCCACCCATGATTTGGCACCTACATTCCTAGCCAAACTAGCTAGTTCATGAGCAGCAATATTTTTGCTCCTTCTAATAAAAACAACAATTATATTTGGCAATCTAGAAAGAAAATCTCTACAATCTTGAATTATATTTTTCAGTAGAACATCACAAACACTACCATTTAGACATTTGACAGATATCTCAGAATCAGATTCAATAATGATATGTTGATGAAGTGTTGAAGCTTGAATCCACTACTATTCTTCATCTTTTTTTTTTTTACAAGAACAAGAATGCCTTCGGTAATCGGTACTTGCTGGGTACTATCATGATGATACTAGTTGGTATTGTCATCATGGTACTTGCATATATAGTGAACCACTTCTTATCCGTTTTTATTTTTAACGATGAGCAAAATACAATGTAATACATAAATTATATTTTGGTCATTAAAATTTTTATAGGATGAGGTGCTCAAATTCAAACCAATTCAAATAAAAACCGCAAACCAATTTAAAAAAACCAAAAACCGTAAAAAATTGAATATTTTTTTATGTGTTTGAATGTTCTTTTTAATTTAAAACTGCTGGATCGAATCAAATTTCGGATTGATTTTTCAAAATCAATCCAAACTGCATACCTATATTTTAATACGTATTTATCTTTTTATTAGTTTGAATGTATATATTGTATTAACCTTTTTTTTTTCATTTTAAATTTTGTTAATACTATTTGTAAGTTTAATTTAATTTATTTTTTACTTTTTGATATGTTTCAAATATAATTGATAATTGTCATTTCAAAATATTATTTTTTATTTTTATTTTTTGAAAACTCGGTATCCGGTTCTAGGACCGACTAATTCAAGGGGATCCAATTTTTAATATATTATATGTTATAATTTACATCAAACTTAATATTTATTTCGTCAAAAAAGTTAAACTATTATTTTTAGTATTTTTATAATGTTAATATAATAAAAAAAAATTATAATGTGGATATCCAAAAACCGATCTAAATTAAACCGCAGAAAATTGGATCGAATCGGATTGAATTTTTTTTATTTGTCATTCAAAACCGAACCAAACTGCGAATAAATTTATTTTTGAATCGGATGAGTTTTTGCCTCAAAATCAATCCAAATCAAACCGCGAGCACCCCTTACATTACATCATATACCCTCCAAATTCCAAATTGGAAGGGATGAAAAATGAAGAAAATGGATGGAATAGGATGAAATGTATTTCATTGTGTTCCATTTCATTCCATTAAATTTTTAAATATCCAAACAATGGAACCTCATTCCATACCACTTCATTCCACCTTATTCCCTCGATCCAAATATAATCTCAAATTCTATCAAAATTAAAATACTCCATCATTAATCTCTTTCTTTTATCAGCTCAAAATTAGTAGTTTTTAAAAAGAAAGAAAATATTTTCTTAAAGTATCGTTCAATTACAAACAAATCTTGTGTTCCTTAAAAAAAATAATCTTGTGTTGGCGGCGTCCCCCTTTATCCACTTTAAACTTGATTTTTGCCACTAAATGTTGCAATTAAGATTAGATAATCTATGTAATGGTGAAATAATGTCCAATCTTTTATGAATTTCAAGTTCCTCTAAACCACCGTCTTGTAGTTTTATATCCAAATAATTCAACTCCTTTTTAGCTTCAAAAATATTTTTTTTCTAAATTACTAGAATGAGACTTATGCCAAACTCTCAACTCCTTTATGATCTTTTAAATTTCTCCTTCAAGACAAATCCACCCAACCCTAAAAATCAAATTCTTCCATTTTTCTCTAACAAAATCATAACATGCCATCCTCATCCTTTCATCATCTTAGCATTCTGAAAGGTCTTGGGACCCGATCTATGGATTTTCCACACAATAAGATATTGACTAATGGTCAAACAAAGATCTATCTAGACACCATTTAGAGCAATTTGGCCATTTTATTTATAAAGTCATTCATCGATCTAATCTATATAAGAAAGTTAATTGTTCTGAATAAGTCTAAATTATCCTTGCTTAAGGTGCTGCCATGTGTCCCAAATGAGAATAATTAATGTCCAAAAATTTGATGATTGAACTAAAAGTATACTCATTTTCAAATGAAATCAAGCCATATGAGCCATTTGGGGCATTTGTGAGTGGAAAAATGTTTTATCAAACCAGATTTTACATTGTAACCAGGTCACTGGGCCATTTATGTTCTTTTCAGTTTGAATAAAACTAAGTCATCTAAGCCACAAACACATAGACATCTTTTTGCTTCTCCCAATGTCTCACCAAATTTCAAATTCAAATTTTTTTCCCTCATCACTTATTCAAAATTCTATATATCTTCACTCATTTTCATGTCATTCACTTATCTCTTCTTTCTAATCTGTATATTTTTATAGCATTCATCTGAAATTCTAATTGATAAAATTTTTAAAATAATTATCAAATATGAGAAAGTTGTAACCAATTACAATTTTATTTTTTTAAACAAAAAACTATCTTATACAAAATAAGTTCTAACTTATATAAATTTCAAATAACTATCATATAAGAGACAATTTCTTGTTGGATATGCCTTGAAATCTCGGTAACAAGAAGTCAGAAAATCATGTTTTTGGGAGATTCTGCCTGCTCACGCCCAAGCGTGGGAGCTGGCGCCCAGGCGTGCAGAACTTGGATCAATTCTGCCTTCTCACGCCCAGGCGTGGGAGCTCACGCCCAAGCGCAGCGCGTTTTGACAGCATGTGTTGTTTTGCTGTTTTTTTGGGAAAAAATCTTTTCTTTGAGGGTATTCTGACTTGGATTTGTTTTATTTTAAAATAGATTTGTTACTAATTTTTTGGCATATATTTTTCTATAAATAGGGATCACTTTATTCATAGAAAAATTGAGAGAGAGAGAAAGAGAGCAACTCAAGAGAGTAGAGATGTAGAGGCAAGGATTAGGGTTTGCCACCACACAAGGGCTAGGGTTTTAGAGAGGAAAGAAGAGTTTTCTCTTGGTACAACTCTAGGGTGGGCGAACTATCTTTGTGGTACACCTTGGGAAACACTTATCAAATTGAGTCTCTTGGCCACGGGAAGAGATTCGGGATTTGGGTAGAATTAGGATTAATTCTTGTAACTCAATTGGAACTCTTTGTAAAGTTACTCGTTTGATATAGTGGAACGGAGGGGCTGCTCTCTCCCCCAGACTAGGTCATTATTGGACCGAACTGGGTAAACAAATATCGTGTTCTTTCTTCTCCTTTATCTTGTTTATCGGTTATTATTATTGCTTATTCTGCTTGTTATTGGTTGCCGTTCTATTGCTCCACACATCAAGTTCTTTTATTGGTGTGATTTATTGACGAATTCACAACAATTGGCGCCCACCGTGGGGCAATCGGAACAATTTGAAGTGAGCACCATGGTTTCTAAGTGGGATATCGAGGAACTTTCCGAAAGCAATTTGGAATTGTGGAAAGTGAAGATGGAAGCAATTTTAATGTTCGAGGTGATGGATAAAACATGGAGTGTTGTTATCTGGTGCCTCGAAGATAAAAGGTTAATGGAGATCGCGAAGAAGGTCGGCCTGGAGAGGCGGTGGTAATAGTACTCAACATCAGCCTGGAGAGGCGGTGCTAAGAATACTCGGGTTACTTCTGAAACAACAACTTTATTATTATGTAGAGGTGCTAGTGGAAGTTGAGAACCGGTGGAGTATTTGGGTCATGGACTTTTGATGCTCCTATCACATGTGTTCAAAGAATGAATACTTTGAGACTCTAGAGTTAGTTGAAGGTGGAGTTGTTCATCTTGAAAACGGAAAGCTTGAAGGTTTTAAGTTATGTTCAGTTTGTCTTACGAAGTTTGACAATCGTGAGTTTCTTTACACGATGTGAGGTATATTTCTGAACTTAGATGCAAAGATAGTTGGTCATGCATCTATAACTAGTGGTGACTCTCATAATGTGGTTGAGTTGTGGGACTTCGGGTGGACCTGTTAGTGACATGTGTTTAGTTGGACTAGTGAACAAGGTTTACTAGGTGTTGAACTGAACTGGAATTGTTGGAGACTAACAATAGCTTGAAGTATGTTTCAGAGGAGTTGAATAGGTCTTGCGTGTTACAAGGTGGAGATCATGGTGGGTATACTTTGGTGGAAACTCAGTTTGAGGTGGAGTCTTCCAATAGTGGTAGACAGTCAACATTAGCTCTTGGCTATCTAATCGTAGATATGGAGGAGAGTGGTATTGTTGAACCAAAGGGGATGACCATGGAGACCTTGTGGATTATGTTTCAATTGTGGCTGAAGAAGTGCAAGACCTTGAGAGGATCTTCAGGGAGGCAATTGAAAGCAACAAGTGATCAGACTTGGTAACTTGTGAGACTGCTGGAGGTAGTTGGATACAAGGAGAGTTTGATGTTGCAGCTTGTGGAACCGCCTAAAATTCCAAGGTTGGTTTGGAGCCAAGCAAAACTTCGAGAGTACGGAAGGCATTCCGGGGTCGAAGAGTGGTGAAGGCTTGTAGGGCTATCCCAAAAATCCATGGATAGTCGGAGGCAAGCGATTCTTCAGGAGGACGGAAAAGGCACAATCCGGGGGCTGAAGAGGGATGGTAGAGCTTGTTGAGCTATCTAAAATTCCGATGATAGTTGGGAGCAAGCGTTTCTTCAGGGAGGTACGGACTTGACCAGTTCGGAGTCTGGAGAGGGTGCGGTGAATCTTGTGGGGCTACCTAAAATCCTATGGTAGTGGGATGCAAGATCTTCATGAGAGCGGAAGGCATTCCGAGGATGAAGAGGGAGGTACGATCCAGTGATCTTGAATAGAAGATTCAAGATGGAGAGAGCAGCACGGTGGTTGATCGGATCACCATCGATTTAAAGGCAAGGTGGAGAATTGTTGGATATGCCTTGAAATCTCGGTAACAAGAAGTCAGAAAATCATGTTTTTGGGAGATTCTGCCTGCTCACGCCCAAGCGTGGGAGCTGGCGCCCAGGCGTGCAGAACTTGGATCAATTCTGCCTTCTCACGCCCAGGCGTGGGAGCTCACGCCCAAGCGCAGCGCGTTTTGACAGCATGTGTTGTTTTGCTGTTTTTTTGGGAAAAAATCTTTTCTTTGAGGGTATTCTGACTTGGATTTGTTTTATTTTAAAATAGATTTGTTACTAATTTTTTGGCATATATTTTTCTATAAATAGGGATCACTTTATTCATAGAAAAATTGAGAGAGAGAGAAAGAGAGCAACTCAAGAGAGTAGAGATGTAGAGGCAAGGATTAGGGTTTGCCACCACACAAGGGCTAGGGTTTTAGAGAGGAAAGAAGAGTTTTCTCTTGGTACAACTCTAGGGTGGGCGAACTATCTTTGTGGTACACCTTGGGAAACACTTATCAAATTGAGTCTCTTGGCCACGGGAAGAGATTCGGGATTTGGGTAGAATTAGGATTAATTCTTGTAACTCAATTGGAACTCTTTGTAAAGTTACTCGTTTGATATAGTGGAACGGAGGGGCTGCTCTCTCCCCCAGACTAGGTCATTATTGGACCGAACTGGGTAAACAAATATCGTGTTCTTTCTTCTCCTTTATCTTGTTTATCGGTTATTATTATTGCTTATTCTGCTTGTTATTGGTTGCCGTTCTATTGCTCCACACATCAAGTTCTTTTATTGGTGTGATTTATTGACGAATTCACAACATTTCTAATTGATAAAAATCTCAAAATAATTATCAAACGTGAGACAACTTCTAAATTATAAAAAAAAAATAAAAAAAACTTTTATACGAGATAAGTTCTAATTTATATAAATTTCAAATTAATGATCATATACCGGAAAAATTCTAACTTATAAAGATTTCAAAATAATTATCATATGTGAGACAAATTCTAAATTATAAAAATTTCAAAAAAACTTATTTTATAGGGATAAGTTCTAACTTATATAAATTCCAAATTAACTAGCTGTATAGGATAAATTCTAACTGAAAAAATTGAGAAATATTTATTAAACGTGAGACAAGTTATAAATTATAATTTTTTTTTAAAAAAAACCTACTTTATACGGGATAATTTCGAACTTATATAAATTTAAAATTAATTATCATATACGAGACAAATTCTAACTTATAAAAATTTCAAAAAACTTATTTTATGTGGGATAAGTTCTAACTTTGTTTTCCAATGTTCTTTTGGTTAAAAAGAATGATGTAACTATTTAAAATCTTATGTCTGTTAGGTGATGTTCAAAGTGAATCTTATGTCTTTTCACAATTCTACACCATATAACTATTTTTACCTTTAGAACTAATCAAAATTCATAATTAACACTTTGCAAAAAATATATTTGTCTGCATATTTCCAACAAAATTCTAAATACTTATTAACTACATCTAAATTTTAAAAACATTTGCTTCCAATTTTGATTACCAAACTATAACTTAAAAAATATCGTCGTAACGTTACGACCCGTGCAATAGCACGGATCTATTACTAGTATCATTAATAGGAAGATTACAACTCCGATACATAGAACAAATTCCCTAGGACTGCTATAACTCGCATGATTTAGACCACAAAAAATATGAAAGTGAACCACAATGAGAAAATATACTTGCCCCATTAGCATGCATATAACGGAGCAACCAGCTCGCTTCAACATCTCTCATAACTCTCTCATAACGTATTATAAGCGGTTGAAAGCTAGATCCACATGAGGTGTGTAATGATCTCGGGTGACAAAAAAAGGCATCCAGAAGTGACAAGCAGTCGCGGTCGAAGCTTGACTCTAGGCGATAGGCTAGTAGTAAGCTTGGCTATAGTTATATCGTCGGGTTTTTCAACCTAACTTTTATTAATCAACTATAATTATTTTATTATTATTTTTAGTCATCAATATCCTAAATAGATATAAAATAAATTTTATTTTGAATTATTATGCTAACTAACTATATTTTATATTTGTCAAGTAGTTTATTGGCTAGAATTTCACCTTTTTAAGGAAAATAAGTGGATGTGTCAATGTTCGAACCTTGTTACTCTGCATATTACATGCAATGTTCCTATCAACCGAACTATGTTCACAAAGAAACAACCTAACTTTTATTTATTTATTTATTTTTTTGTCCGATAGTCTAGTGACTAGAAATTCCACGCTTAATGTGAAATAAGTAGGGTGTCCAGGGTTCGAACTCTGACACCTACATATAAAACGCGATGTCCCTACTAATTCAACACTTTTATTCTCTGCATATTACATTACATGCAATATTCCTACCAACTGAGTGTTCACGGAGAGACAACCTAACTTTTATTTATTTATTTTTTGGGGTGATGGTTTAGTGACTAGAAATTTCACGCTTAATGTGAAATAAACAGGGTGTTCGATGTTCGAACTCTGACCCCTACATATAAAATGCGATGTCCCTATCAATTTAGCATTTTTGTTAATCAACTATAATAATTATTTTATATTGAATTATTATGTTAACTAACTAGTATATTTTTTTAGCCTACACTTTGGTCCCCAACTTTGTTATGTTAAATGTGAGTAGACTAAAATGCAAACAATCATTTTCAAAATAAGAAAAACAAAAAATATAAAAAATAAAGAGTTTAATTGCTGTGCACCGTCGGTGTAATTTTTTTTTACACATACATCCAATGACGCGTTGCCACATCATTTAATGAATGTGACACATCATGTATTTTTAATTACCATACATGATGTGTCTGTATATTATTGGACGCATGTGCAAAATATCTTTACACCGACGGTGCATATAAATTAAATTCAAAAATAAAATAAAAACCCACACAATACAAGGAAGGGCCAAGACAGTGTAAGTGTAAGCTAAAGCCAAAGCCTTTGTTATTCCAAACACCAAACTCTCTCCTCTCTCTCTCTCAGATGATTCATCTAAAAACCCTAATTCTCTCTGTTTCCATTTCTGGGTCAATGTATATTTTCTAAAACCAATTTCCAAGAATAATAAAAAAAGTTTGATTTTTTCTTATTTTCGGTTTTTCTCAAACTGGGTACTCATAAAATCACCTGATCACATTTCTTCTTTTGTAAATTCTACATTTTTAATTAATTTATTTTTCTGGGCTTCTATAAATAAGCGATTCTCTTCAATTACTCAAATTTGTCTTTTCATTACTAGTCTAAAAATTTAATCTTTTTTGTTTTTTAAGCTTAATCTTTTTGAGGGTTTTTGTGGGTTTGTCTTTGATTTTTCATCCATGGCTACGGTTGTTGCTGACATTTCAGCTGATGCAAACAAAATGGACTCAAAACCAAAGGCTGAATCTGAATTCAGTGTTCAGAAACTTGTTGACATGTTCACAAAGTTGAATCCTTTGGCTAAGGAGTTTTTTCCTTCTTCTTATTCTCCTAATCATGATCAGACTCGTCAGGGTTATAATCTGCTTACTCCTAACAATTTTCTGGTTAATACTAAGCCATCTGCTAATGATAATAACCCAAATAATCGAAGGGTATGATTGTTTTTTCTTTGATCCTTTCTTTAGATTTTTTTTTAATTTTTTGTAATTATTTTGGTGGTGATTTTAGTGATCGGTTTTTCTTATTTTTTTCACATTCAGTTTGATTGTGCTTATGCTGGTTGAAATTTTTGATTTTTTTTTTGTTTTGGATTTTTTCTTGATATTTATAGTGTAAATTGTGTGTGAAGACCTATAACTTGATTGAAAATTTTCCTGCAGTTTTGGTTTATTTTTTTTGGTAAAGATTGAATTTTTAATCAATTCAATGAAAGAAAGTAGGAGAGAAACCATGCATCAAGAATTGTTCTTTTTTTGTTTTTGTTTTTGTAAAGATTGAATTTTTAATCAATTCAATGAAAGAAAGTAGGAGAGATACCATGCATCAAGAATTGTTGTTAACTGTGATAAGGAAAAATTTACCAGTGCTGGAAAAATCCAACTGTAACATCTTATTCAGACTTGAAACAAAGAGTCTATATATGAAGCCCTAACACTCTTCAGATTAGGCGTGTCCTGGTGTCCGACACGCGTTAGGGTCTGACACCGACACATATGATTCCATTGATAATAGTTGTATGCATTGTTTATGGATTTTTTGCATGTGTTATTTGTTTGTGTCTGTGTTTGTGCTTCACAAGTCTATATATGCAGTGTAGTGGCAAATTTTAGGTCTTATATCTCTGACATTTTATAATAGTTATATGCATTGTTTATGGATTTTTGTGCGTGTTGTTTGTTTGTAATTTACGTTTAATACATTCGTGGTTGCCGCATCCTGATTGCATTTGTGGTTTCATTTTGTATGTAATCTTCCACAATTCTAGTAATAACAATGTAACTGCGATTCTACTTTTAAACCATGGTCGTTACTTTTTGTCGTTATTTTGATTTCATTAGCAAGCCGGTTTCTTATTTTCTTTGACATATTTTCAGTTTATGTTACTTTATGCAGCTAACTACAACTTTTTACGTTATGAGACAATAGCTTGTTATCTTTTTTTCTTATTTACGATTGTATGACACATTGTGCTATCATTTATGTGAAAACTAGTGTATCTATTGAAATGATTATGTCGAGAATGAGTTAACAATTTATGTCTGAGTTCATCCTGATGCTGTCATTCTCTTTCTGTTTACTGAAAAATTTGCACTGTCGTCTTACAGAGGAGAAACAATTTTACTCAAGGGAGGAGAAGGTTGAATGGAAGATCACTAAAGGCTCAAAGGGAAGATAGCGTTAGAAGAACCGTATATGTTTCTGATATTGATCAGCATGTAAGTGAACTGAGAATAGCGTGAATAAAAGCTTATGTTGATATTGTGCGTTTAATATTCAATTATGATAATAGAAAACTGAATTATTTAAACACCATCTTCTTGTGGTTTAGGTTACTGAGGAGCGGCTTGCAGCCTTATTCACCAACTGTGGACAAGTAAGTTATGAGTCTTCGTTGATGGATTGGTTAGGTTTTCTTTCTATTTTGCTTACAATAGGTAAAAACTGTTACATTGCTTAATAATTTTCAACTAGGGTATTAATATCGCATTATTTGTTTTTTTCTGTACAGTTTTGTTTTAAGATGGTCGATATTATCTTTCCTATGTTTCTAAAATTTTACCTCTCCAATTGTTCCATATGTTGAACATTGATGACGTGTGCATATTATGATACTTTGTTATGTCGAATTTTGTTGCTTTCTTATTTCCACACAGTCACACACTGATCTGAGCCCTTACATGAAAGGAACTATCTACTCCGTTTTATTCATGTTTTGCACTATCAATTTATTCATTCAGCTATGTAGAATATTCCTTTCTTTCAATTAAATATATGTTTATTATTAAGTATTCTAATCTGAGTTAGTTACGAGGTTATGCTGTTATTTCTTTATTTTTCTCATTTAAATCCATTAATTTCTTCTGAACCTCATATAGAAGGATTGCGTAAGTGTAACCGATATGGAGTTTATGCTTTTAAAATATGCGTCTTGGTTGTCTTTTGAGATTATTTTATTGATAATGATAAAAGTAATCATCTAAAAATCCAAATTATTTGTGAAATAAGCTGTTGTAAATGGTAACGATATACATTCGCTAAAAAAAATGTGAAATTAATTTATCATATCGGCTAGACATCTTAAATCCTTACCCCCAAATAAAATGCATATTGTGTATCCCGAGGAATCTTATTTAATTTCACTGACCGTAATTTGAACATACCCTTTGATTCAGCAAGCCAACCCCCCACACACACTCTTTCCCAAAAGCTGCGTCCAGCGTCACTATTCAAAATACACACGATCACATGTCGTTTTACGGTGGCTTAAAATGGCGAATTTTTGGCCATCTGCAATCAATAACATTGGTCACAAGCATACACGCGTAGAAGATGGAAGTTTTTCGTCACAAGAGGCAGAGAGCTTTGTATCACAGATACATGGAGGTCATATGAGGGCAAAGAGATTCACACAACAAAGACTCGCAAAATGGTAGATGGCGGCATTGTATTTTCCGCAGAGACCCTCGAAAAGCTTACCAATATATGTTGTTCCAAACCCTTAAATGCAGTCTCGTATGAACTGTGTTGTGAAATCTCACCGTCCTTTTCTAGATCGAAACGGATCAGTGATCTCATGCTTCCACAAGTAGAAGCGGAAATCCTATGACAATCCCACTCAACGAAGATCCTGTAACCAAGTCAACACTGGAGGATTGTGTGATCCTGCTCGTTAAGACACGGTTGTAACATTGATTGACATTTTAATTATATCTTTTGATTGATGGTGAATTTGGATTGTTAATGATGAATATGTCTTTTGATTGATGATGATATGTCTAGACTATGAATTTGGATTGTTAATGATGATATGTCCTTAATTATGGTAACTTTTATTATTGAACATTTATATATTTTATTTTATATAAATTACAAAACTTTCCTTCAACTTCTATGAATTGTCAGCCTTCTCTCCGCTATCGTACTAACAATTTTCTGTTGGCCACCATTTGAATTAAAGGTCATTGATTGCCGAATTTGTGGTGATCCGCATTCAGTTCTTCGTTTTGCTTTTGTCGAGTTTTCAGATGAACGTAAGTTTTTTGTCCTGTAAATCTTACTTTCTCCAGTCTTCAATTATTTTTCAACTGATTTCATGTTTTTTATCATGGAATTTACGTCAACAGATGGAGCAAGGGCTGCTTTGAACCTTGGTGGTACTGTGCTCGGATACTATCCAGTTAGGGTCCTTCCTTCAAAAACTGCTATCCTTCCTGTGAATCCTACATTCCTTCCTAGGGTATGAATACATTTTGTTCCTTTCTATTTCGCTATATTTGGATCGAAAATAAAAAAAGAATATTTTAACCCTTTTATAACGTGCAGTCAGATGATGAGCGGGAAATGTGTACCAGGACTGTCTATTGTACAAATATTGACAAAAAGGTATATCATTATATTTCATTTTCGGAAAATTATCTGTAACGGATATTTTTGTTGAAACTAATTTTAGTTTAGGAATAATTGATCGTTAAACTGGTTAACAAGATTCAAAGAGTGGTTAGTAAGTAGCTTTTCTTGGATCAATAATGCATCATGATTTATTGGAGTTGAAATCTCTTGATGAATTGTTAAATTTTCCTTCAAATATCTGAGTGCAGATTTCTCAAGCTGAAGTGAAGAATTTTTTTGAATCAGCTTGTGGCGAGGTTAGACCATAAATAATTATTTTTCATGCTATTAGCTAAAAGTTATTTATCTCAAAAGTTCAATGTTGGTTGACAATGCCTTTCCGTTTCACAGGTTACGCGCTTGAGGCTTTTGGGGGACCAGGTGCATTCAACTCGAATTGCTTTTGTGGAATTTGCAATTGTAAGTCTTCAACATACTATTACTAGTCACATAGTGCCTTCACAACATAACGGTCTTTCCCCTAGTTCTTTGTCTTCTTGAAAAACGTAGTTGTTAATTAAGTACGGACTTTACATATTTTGATGCTTTTCGTAAGGGTGCACGAATCATTACAAATCCAGAAATTTAAATAAGTGAAAATTTCGGTAACACGGAATCATAAAATATTGTCTCATGTTTTGTAAAACTTTAAAATACTTTAGTTATATCATTTGCGATATGCTGCTACTGCTGTTCTCCTAGCACAAGAGGAACAATTATATTGACCGGTCTTTTCTTTCTGCTTGAGTAGGCAGACAGTGCCATCGTTGCACTTAACTGTAGCGGCATGCTCTTGGGAACCCAGCCTATCAGGTTTGGTACCATTATTAGTTTCAATTCAACATGAATATGAATTAGTTTAATCGTATTTAATTTTTCGTTTACATTATATGTAGGGTAAGTCCTTCAAAGACTCCAGTGAGGCCAAGGGTCACTCGTCCAGTATCGCGTTAACCGATCGGACATGGTACAACCAAGACTTGAGAGGATATTTAGTCAACTTTCCAGTTGAGACTTGTATGGAAAGGGCAGTGAAATTGCCTTTTGTTTCAGTTATTTCCATCTTTTTCCGTCGCAACTGTTGTTACTTTTTTGTTGCCAGAGCCTTTAGATGTTCTGCTCTAACTTAACTTTCTAGGTACCCCCAGTCTTGATCTTAAACTATTTTACCATGTCTACATTTAAGTTATTTAGTTTCAGTTACTTGGTTATTTGGAGCTAGTCATGATTTTCACCGCTTTGAATGTTTAACAGCGTTGCGATAATATGTTGTGATGTGAATTAGCATAATCTAACTAGGGAGTTTTGTTTGGATAAACAGTTTAACCAAGTGTATATAATATAATCACTTATCAATATAGGTGCAAGTTTAGACTTTTTTATACCAAACAAGATAAAATAAAGTCCAACTGTTTTCATATAATTAATTAATAAATTATTTGTGCTATCATAGAGTTTATAAAAGTAAGCTGAAAACAACTTATGAACATGTTATAAGTTGTTTCATAAGTTCTCTTGAATTATTTTAGCTTATGTGAGTAGATGAACTAAAATAAGTCAATTCAAGCAGATTGATTTGGATTGCATGTAGTGCATACACAATATCATGCATTCATTGGAGTTAGTAAGTCGGAGTCGGTTGATGAAAATCAGATAGTTCATATCATGTATCCGATTTGAAAGCATCTTGAAATGTGAACCGTCTGATCTTTATCTAATGCTTTTGATTCACTAAGTATAGTTAGTTTATGATTTTGGCATATAGTTTAGTGAAGAAATATAATTTTTGAATTTCCAAAAAAAAAAAAATATAATTTTTGAATTTCCTCAATTTGGAAAGTTAGGTAAGCAAAAATGTAAAAATGAATATTAGTACCATCTTTTAAAAATATTTGGTACCATAATATTTGGTAGGGTTGTGACGAATATTAGTACTCTTTATTTTGAGAATAAGTGGGGTACATTTCAATGGACAAGTGAAAACAACACTGATTATAGAACTGTTGCATTTTTGCTACGTATTGAGAAGAGTAGAAAAAGGTAAGGTCCCCCCCCCTATAGGTAAAAGAATGTGTATAAAATATTCGAACATAACTTTTATCAATATTTATCTTTAAAAAAAAAAACTTTTTGTCAATATTTATTTTATTTTATAAGATGTGAAGAATCAATCCTTATCCTTTTGTGATATTTGATATTCCTTTTGGCAAAGATGGAATTTATTCTAATGATCTATATGCTTTTATGAATGTCGGCAAGATGAAAGATAAATGACATGTATTAATATTTTTTAGACTTAGATATGACTTGTTATGGTAAATGTTATTAGGAGGGTTGATATAATGAACTAGAAATGGATTTTTTGTTGGATATTTAAGGAATACTCCTACATTAAGGGGCTTAATGATGGGTCTAAAACCCTTTTATAGTGGATTTGCTAAAAAAAAATTAAAACTAGAAATTTTATTTTAAAAAAATAAAATAGACTAAAATTGCCTGTTGAAAATTTTATAAGGAAGCAAACATCAATTTTTATAGGGACAAACTGAAAAACATAATATTTGTAGAGATAAAACTCTTATTTAACTTTAGTCAAAAAAAATGTAGCTAATGAGTCAAGAAAAAGAAATAGAAATCATCATTCAAACATTCATAATTTATCATCCAAAAAATCTAGAATTATAGCAAAACAGCCAAAATAAAAAGTTAATAAGGTCCCGTTTGGAATACTTTATTTTTGAACTTATGCAATATAAATTAGGTTTTATACTATTTTATAAGTTTACACTAGTGAAAATTGTATTTTTATAAGCTATTTTATCATAAATTAAACTACAATGACAAACTTATAATAATAATAATATATAAAAATTGCATAAATTATCTGCATAAACTCAAAAATAAGTTAATCCAAACAGGCCTAAATTTATGAAATTTAAGTGATTAATTTTTTTCTTCTCTACTTTATGGACCACAAGTATAAGAGAAACTTGAAAAGTGGATTGTAACCTTTAAATTAAATAAAAAGTAAAACAATATTATTACTTTTTTATTTTTATTTTTATTTAGACCCGATGGAACCACCCTCACCACATTGTTCCCTTTTTACCTGGTTAGGCAGAACGTTCAAACCATTAACAATAGATTCAAAGTTTCAACTTGTTATGAATCAACTTTTAAATATAACTAGTTAATTTAATTATTTTTTATACAAAAAATTTAGAGTGAGGCGATGATATCTCAACTTGTTGAGTTTCAAGTGAGTGATTAAGTGTGTAAAAAAAAAAACAGTGAGTGATTAAGTCTCATATCTGTTGAAGAGTTTGCGGTAGTATTAGAAAAAATGATCAATATTCTATGACTAAAGAGATGAAGACACTACATCTCCACTAGAAAACTTTAAGTTTTGTTTGCGAGTATAGAGGGGAGGGAAATTTGAAGAGAGGTAAGTAGAAGAATAAATAAATAAAAAATCTATATAGCGCGTATAGTATACTAGGAGTGAATTTGGCGTTAGAAATGGGTGTGAAACACCTAAAATTGTGCACATTAGGGGTGAGCATGAACCCGAGACCCGACTCGAAACCGATATACCCGACAACACATTGAAGCATTCGGTCGGGTGCGGGTCGGGTCTCGGGTCAACAAATTGCATAAAACTGGGCATGAACGGTTGCATACGGGCGGGTGCGGGTCTCTAAAATTCTATCTCTCTATAACCGAAACCGACCGAACAACCATTAGATGCAAATTAATTTTTTTCCTTCTCTGCTTCTCAATCTCATATACTCTTCTCTTTGTTATTTTTATCCATCTTTGATATAAGATAAAAATGTTACATTTTATAAAGCTTATAATTAATAATATGGTGATGAAGAAGGTGAGAAAAATATTCTAATATATATATATATATATATATATATATATATATATATATATATATATATATATATATATATATATATATATTCTAGATCTATTTTAATTTCTACGTCTCTTCTACTTGATATTTTATTGTCTTTAGATCTACATATTGAAAGAAAGTAACTGCATCTAACCCTCTTTGTTTTTTAATTTACTTCGTCTATCTTTTGTTGCATTGTGTACGAGGTATTAAACTATTCGAAAATTAGGAATTTTTGGAGAATGAAGGAGTTTTAGATGTAAACAAAGTTTCGATATAACCCGTAATAACCGACCCGTTCAATCCGCCACACGTATGACCCAAACCCGAACAAACCGAAGATATAGACGGTCGGAATTGGGTCCAAATTAAATGGTTGCGGTTTTTATCGATTTAGTGATTTTCGGCCCGAACCCGACCGAAACCGACCGATGCTCAGGCCTAGTGCACATATTCCCAACTGGTGGTAACCTCAGTCAAAGGAGAAGCGCAAGCCATACAGACATTCATGCAAAAGTAATTGGTCGTGGTGAAAGAAAAAAATCAAATTCTTGATGACATTTGAAGCAACACATATGTTTGTAAGCAAACTTAAACGATCTTTGTTGTAAACTCTGATTGAAAAGTCCTTAATTGTAAGGTAAGGGAAGTCTCTTGATCATAGTATCTTGAGTAAGGGAGTCTTAATATTAGTAGTATCTTAAGTAGGGAAGTCTTGGACTAGCTCTCTGAGCAGGAAGACTTGGACTTGGTGTTTGAGCAATTGTAATTTTGGTGATTATAATTAAATCTCTTTTGGTGAGAGGACTGAGCGTAACCCTAGTTAACAAGTGAACAAGTATAAACCTTTGTATGTTATTCTCTCTATCTCTCTTAACTTATCTATAATACACTCTAGTTTATCTTTGAAAGAAGTTTTACAAGAAGAATAACATAATTCATACCCGGCCCCTCATTTCTTGTATTTTTTCCCACCTTCATAGATGATAGGTTGAAGTGTTTTATCTTTGAGAAGGGCTTGTGGCCGGAGACCATGTTCAAAGAGAAGTTGGGACTAAAAGAGCCAAAGAGTATGAGTAAACTACTGATTCGGCTCAACTATACATATTATGAAGAAAAATTGCTGGCGGGCAAAGTTGAAAAAGACAAAGCAACAGGAAAAAAGGATGAAAAAGGGGAAAAGTTAAAGAAAGGACCACAAGGTAACTATTACATACCCCCTTTTGAACATATCCGGAGAACGAAACTTACAAGAATGCGTGAACATGGAGTTTGTGGACGTCGGGGGTCAGGTTCCCTAGGGAACTCAAGGAATCGTCTCAGACAAACATGACCAAATACTGCAGGTTCCATAAGAGCCATGGGCATGACACTGAAGATTGTATTCAACTTAAGAATGTCATCGAAGACTTAATCAAGAAGGGAAAATTGAACATATACATGAAGGAAGAAGGCTATCATGGTGGAGACAGTAGGAGAAAGAAGGATTCGCCCCATAGACAATCTCGTCATGATGAGTCATCTCGAACCAAAAGATCACCAAGAAAGGAGTCACCTAAGAGAACAGATAACTCCGTAAAGAACAATGAGAAAGAGTTTGAAAGTTAGTTAGAAAGAAGATGATATGGGAAAACACCCATTTGCGGCGTCAATTGTAGGAGGATTCTTCCACAAGGACATGAATCGTCCTACGAGGACCTTCTCAAAAGAAGCTTTAAGGTACGTAACAAACTTATTAATAATATATATTATCTTTTCAAAATTACACTTTAATTATTATTATTAAAATAAAAAATAGTAACATTTTATTTCTTTTCATTTAATTAGAAATATTTTTATAAAAAGTTAATTAATCCATCTTAAATTTCGAAAAAAATCTTATAAAATGAGATGACAAAATTTTACAAAACAATTTACAGAATAGTAATTCTTTTTTGTTTTTTTACAATTTTCAAAAGTGTATATAGTTATTAGAATAGATAGAGTGGATAAACCTAATCTCCCCCCCCCCCCCCCCCAAAAAAAAATAAAAAATTCAGTGCATAAATCGCTAATAAAAAAAAAAGAAGAAAACTTTGTACAAAAAAAAAAAAACAAACAAAAAACCAGTGCATATATATACCGCTAACAACATTACAACGGTCTATAGCACTGAACGAATAAACATAAAAATTGAATTTTGAAACTTCTCAGTTCTCATTCTCATAGAATTCCGTTTCCACGTGAAAGGGTTTCAGACGAGTTTCTCTTTCCCCTTTCAAAGTTTTCGATTCTTTTCCCCAATTTTCACAATGACGAGTTTCTCAGAAGAACAAACCAAAAACTTCAAGCTTCAAGGTTAGTCTTTTTTTTAATTTACGAATCTAGGGTTTTTGTCTTTCGTGTATTTCGTTTTTTCACTTGTCTTCCTTTGTTAATTCGAATTTGTCTTAGGTTACATTTCAAATTTTATTAATCAATTTAGGAAATTAGGGTTTATATTTCTATAATACTGTTGAATTGTTTTGCACCTCAGGTTTAGTATTTGATTAAGGAAAATAATTTGTCTTAGGTTACATTTCAAATTTTATTAATCAATTTAGGAAATTAGGGTTTATATTTCTCGTTCCTCATTCTTTCAAGTAAGTGAGTAAATCAAACCCTAACATCTCTTTACAATTTGAATTCACTTTTTACATAATAATAATAATTGATTCTCCATCATATGTGAATTCCATTTGAGTTATTGAGTATTTGATCTTTTTAATTGTGTAACACCATGAATCATCACCATTGTTTTGAATATAATTAATTACTCTTGTTTTATTCAATGTGTAACAGCATCATAGTATCCACAACTCATTGTCATAAGATTATACAATATGGCGAAATATAATGATCCCCTGCGTAAAATATGTTTCAAAAGTGTATAGCTATTTAACTCTTAATTTAATTGGCAGAACAATGATAAATTAGAAGGATTATATTATGCCCTGATGACTTTAAATGAAAAATGATAATTCATGAAATCCATAACTACGGAAAAAGAGTTGGAATTTTTATCTAAAAAGTGGCTTAGTTTTATTCATATGAAGCTAGCATGATATGAATGGCTATTGATGGTTTAAATAATATGCATATTTATTCTGGAAATGCATGTAAAGATGACCCTTACTGGAATGACAATTAGTCATTCAAAGTTTTAACAAAGAAGATAAATTTAGATCCATGTTACTATATTTCGATGACATTGAAAATGGATAATAGGATGGACTCAAATGTTTGTCTTTTATTGACAAACATACTCTGTTTTGATTGAACTTTAATGAATATGTAGTTCTTTCAAACATATTCATAACATGACATTTATGAAATGACGACCATAATGGAATGAAAATATAAACATGATAAATCGAGATGATGGTATTGAATGCAAAATTTAGTATTTAAGCCAATATGGTTGTACTATATTGTGATTCAATGATCGTTGATTGAAAAATGTGCTATTTGAACTTATACGGTTCTAAATTCGATAAAATGGAATGATGATGGTATTGTCCCTGAATAATATTGGATGCGAAATTAGATGGTTGGATCTACAAATTGAATTGATGGCATCATATCTTGAAATGATTGCTGGTTTATAATTGAATCGCGGTATCGTGTCTTAAAATGATACTCGTATGGAATCGAATTGACAATATTGTATCTTATAATTTGAAATTTCATATTTGAGCTTATATGATTAAATTGAGATGATGATATAGAATGCAAAATTTATTATTTGAGCTTGCCTGATTAGATTGTATTGTGCCTCAATAATCCTTGGTTGGAAAATGTTATTTGAACCTATACGGTTCTAAATTCGATAAAATGGAAGTATGATTGTATTGTCCCTAAATAATATTGGATGTGAAATTTGATGGTTAGATTTACAAATTTATTTAATAGTATCATGTCTTGAAATGATGGCTGGTTTGTAATTGAATATACGAGATCATGTCTTAAAAGATACTTGAATCGAATTGACGGCATCGTGTCTTAAAATGGTACTCGTATCGTTTCCAATTGACGGTATCATGTTGGCTCGGATGAAATTGAATTGACGGTATTGGTGGATGATATGTAATTGAATGGAAGGTATCATGTTGGCTCGTATGAAATTGAATTGACGGTATCAAGTCTTAAAACGATGAATATTTATTCATAAGTTGAAATGCATGTAATAATGACCCTTACTGGAATGACAATTACTAGTCATTCAAAGTTTTAATAAAGAAAAATTAAGATGATGATATTGAATGCAAAATATAATATTTTGAGCTTCCATGGTTGGATTGTATTGTGGCCCATTGATCCTTGATTGAAAATTATTATATTTGAACCTATACGGTTATAAATTCGATAAAATGAGAGTATGATTCTATTATCACTGAATAAGATTGGATGCAAAATTTGATGGTTGGATTTACAAATTGAATTGATGGTATCATGTATTGAAATGATGGCTGGTTTGTAATTGAATTGACGGTATCATGTCTTAAATTGACACTTGCATGGAATTGAATTGACGGCATCATGTCTTAAAATGGTGGCTCGTATGAAATTAAATTGACAGTTTATGGAAGCTGGTATGTAATTGAATTGAAAATATTATGTCTTGAAATGGTGGCAAGAAAGTAATGGAATTGACAGATTCATGTCGGCTCGTATGAAATTGAATTAGCGGTATTGTGTATTGAAATGGTAGCCTATATGTAATTGAATTGACGGAATCGTGTTGGCTCGTATGAAATTGAATTAAAGGTATTGTTTCTTGAAATGGTTGCTGATATGTAATTGATTTCACTGTATCGTGTCGGCTCAAATGAAATTGAATTGACAGTATTGTGTCTTAAAATGGTGGCTAATATGAAATTGAATTGACGGTATCGTTTTTAAAACAAAAGCTCGTGAAATTGAATTGACGGAATCTGTCTTAAAATTATGACTCACGAGTTTGATTTCTTTAATCAATTGTTCATCTCTCTCTTTCCGAAGCGACATACGATTAAAAGAGTGAGATGAAATTCGAGTAGAAGAAATCGAAGTCTCTTTACTTGGATTTTCTATAAATCTTCCGTCCTCTTAAGGTATGTTTTCTAACTATTATGAATTTAATTTACTTCAAGTTTATCTGATAATTTGTCTGATATTTGATGCTAAATTTCATATTTGAGTTTATATGATTTGAATTTAATCAATTGATGAGATGATACTGTGCTTCGATGATATTGAAAATGGAAAATAGGATGGACTAGAATATTTGTCTTTTATTGACAAACATACTTGATTTTGATTGAACATAAAAACCATATTGGAGTAGCGGAATGAAAATATAAACAAGATACATTGATATGATGATAATGAATGCAAAATATAATAAATTGAGCAAACATGGTTGGATTGTATTATGCCCCATTGACCCTTGATTGAAAATTAAAGTATTTGAACCTATATATGGTTCTAAATTCGATAAAATGGGAGTATGATTGTAGTGTCCCTGAATAAGATTGGATGCAATATTTGATGGTTGGATTTACTAATGGAATTGATGGTATCATGTATTGAAATGATGGATGGTTTGCAATTGAATTGACGGTATCGTGTCTTATAATGACACTCATATGGAATTGAATTGACGGAATCGTGTCTTAAAATGGTGGCTCATATGAAATTATATTTACGGTTTATGGAAGCTGGTATGTAATTGAATTGACGGCATAGTGTTGACACATGAAATTGAACTGACGGTATTATGTCCTGAAATGGTGGCAGGAACGTAATTGAATTGACGGATTCATGTCGGCTCGGATGAAATTGAATTGACGGCATTGTGTATTGAAATCATAGCCGCCGATATGTAATTGAATTGACGGAATCGTGTTGGCTCATATGAAATTGAATTAACGGTATTGTTTCTTGAAATGGTTGCTGATATGTAATTGATTTGACTGTATCGTGTCGGCTCAAATGAAATTGAATTGAGAGTATCATGTCTTAAAGTGGTGGCTAGTATGAAATTGAATTGACGGTATCGTTTCGTTTTTAAAACGAAAGCTCATGAAATTGAATTGATGGTATCTGTCTTAAAATTATGGCTCGTATGAGTTTGATTTCTGTAATCAATTGTTCATCTCTCTCTTTCCGAAGCGACATGCGATTAAAAGAATGAGATGAAATTCTGAGTAGAAAAAATCTAAGTCTCTTTACTTGGATTTTCTATAAATCTACCGTCCTCTTAAGGTATGTTTTCTAACTATTATGAATTTAATTTACTTCAAGTTTATCTGATAATTTGATGCTAAATTTTATATTTGAGTTTATATGATTTGAATTTAATCAATTGATGCGATGACACTGTGCTTAGATGATATTGAAAATGGAAAATAGGTTGGACTAGAATATTTGTCTTTTATTGACAAACATACTTGATTTTGATTGAACATAAAAACCATATTGGAGCAGTGGAACGAAAATATAAACAAGATACATTGATATGATGAAAATGAATGCAAAATATAATAAACTGAGTTAACATGGTTGGATTGTATTATTCCCCATTGATCCTTGATTGAAAATTAAAGTATTTGAACCTATACGGTTCTAAATTTGATAAAATGGGAGTATGATTGTAGTGTCTCTGAATAAGATTGGATGCAAAATTTGATGGTTGGATTTACTAATTGAATTGATGGTATCATGTATTGAAATGATGGATGGTTTGTAATTGAATTGATGGTATTGTGTCTTATAATGACACTCATATGGAATTGAATTGACGGCATCGTGTCTTAAAATGGTGGCTCGTATGAAATTAAATTTACGGTTTATGGAAGCTGGTATGTAATTGAATTGACGGCATAGTGTTGACACATGAAATTGAATTGACGGCATTATTTTTGTCTGATATTTTGATTTTAAATTTCATATTTGTGTTTGTATGATTTGAATTTAATCAATTGATGCGATGATACTGTGCTTCTGACATTGAAAATGGAAAATAGGATGGACTAGAATATTTGTCTTTTATTGACAAACATACTCTCAACATGAAATTCATGACAAAAATCATGTTAAAATAGTGGAATGAAAATGTAAACAAGATAAATTGAGATGATGATATTGAATGCAAAATATAATAAATTTAACCAACATGGAAGCTGGTATGTAATTGAATTGACGGGATAGTGTTGGCACATATGAAATTGAATTGACGGCAATACGGCATAGTGTTGGCACATATGAAATTGAATTGACGGTATTATGTCCTGAAATGGTGGTAGGAACGTAATTGAATTGACGGATTCATGCCGGTTCGTTTGAAATTGAATTAGCGGTATTGTGTATTGAAATGGTAGCCGATATGTAATTGAATTGACGGAATCGTGTTGGCTCGTATGAAATTGAATTAAAGGTATTGTTTCTTGAAATGGTTGCTGATATGTAATTGATTTCACTGTATCATATGAAATTAAATTGACAGTTTATGAAAGCTGGTATGTAATTGAATTGACAGTATTATGTCTTGAAATGGTGGCAAGAAAGTAATGGAATTGACGGATTCATGTCGGCTCATATGAAATTGAATTAGCGGTATTGTGTATTGAAATGGTAGCCGATATGTAATTGAATTGACGGAATCGTGTTGGCTCGTATGAAATTGAATTAAAGGTATTGTTTCTTGAAATGGTAGCTGATCTGTAATTGATTTGACTGTATCGTGTCGGCTCGAATGATATTGAATTGAGAGTATCTTGTCTTAATTTACTTCAAGTTTATCTGATAATTTGTTTGATATTTTGATGCTAAATTTCATATTTGAGTTTATATGATTTGAATTTAATCAATTGATGCAATGAATGATATTGTGCTTTGAAGACAGTTAAAATGGAAAATAGGATGGACTAGAATATTTGTCTTTTATTGACAAACATACTCTGATTTTAATTGAACTTTAATTAATCTAAAGTTCTTTCAAACATATTCTCATGAAATTCATGACATAAAATGTTAAAATAGTGGAATGAAAATATAAACAAAATAAATTGAGATGATGATATTAAATGCAAAATTTAATAAATTGAGCCAACCTGGTTAGATTGTATTATGCCATATTGATCCTTGATTGAAAATTATTATATTTGAAGCTATACGGCTCTAAATTTGATAAAATGGGAGTATGATTGTATTATCCATGAATAAGATTTGGATGAAAAATTTGATGGTTGGATGTACTAATTGAATTGATGGTATCATGTATTGAAATGACACTCGTGTGGAATTGAATTGACGGCATCATGCTTAAAATGGTGGCTCGTATGAAATTAAATTGATGGTTTGTGTCTTAAAATGGTGGCCGATTTGGAATTGAATATATTCTATCGTGTTATCTCATAAAATTGAATTGACGGTATTCTGTCTTGAAATGAAATTGGTATATAAATGAATTGACGACATAGTGTTGGCACATATGGAATTGAATTGACGCAATTATGTCTTGAAATGGTTGCAAAAATGTAATTGAATTGACGGATTCATGCCGATTCTTACGAAATGAATTGTTAGTTTGTTTTCCATTTGCACTACTACCTCTAGGATGGCTTCCGTTTTTGGCTGTCTTCGGGAAGCATTGAAATTTGCAGTTAACAACTTGCGACCGCCTCTAGGAGTGCTATATATATGAAGGGTGGCGACCGCCCCTTTTCACTAGTACTTAGTTCCGTCCCTGGTTCCCTCCATAAGTCTATTGACTCTTGGGTAGACTCTTGTACTAGGAAATGACACCCTTCTTTAAGGTAGTGGGGGAACAACTTGCATATGATCGATCCTCTAACACCCCTATAGTAGAGGATGACTTCAATATTTTCGATTTGATCATCTGGGTCAGTGGACACATCATAGGCGCCCATAAGAGGAGGCTTTTCCAACCCAACGGGTAATCAGAGGAGTTGGCCCTTGTGGTTGATAACCTTGACGGGCATAGTCATCGCCGTTTCCATTGGTGCTCCAGGGGCTAAAGAGGGAATGTCCAAGGGAGCTTCTAGTATGTACGACTCATAATCAGGGTCATTGCTCTCCGTGAAGGAAGCGATTTCGTCATCATGACAACCGTTGGGTGTTCTCGGCTGCACGTTCTCTCCTTGGTTCTCCACCTGATGGTTGTGGTTTTCATCGGCCATTGGTCATGATTTTGGGTGGTTATTTGGTTTTTTGGTCTTGTTTCTAGGAAAAGACGGGGAAACTTTGAGTTCCCACAGACAGCGCCATTGTTCTTACCTTGATCAGAGTCGACCTATGTCCGGTGATGCTCCTCTTTTATTCTGATGAATAGGATGAAGTTTTATATCTGCAGGTGCTCCGACACTCAAATCAGTAAGAGATGAAACAAGGTTTTAAGAGAGAAGTAGAGTATACCTATGCCTTATGCATGAGAAGGCTTTATATAGCCCTTTCCGCGGAGCCAAGACCAATGATGGGTGTATCTACGCCATCAATGGATGTCGGAAAACAACTGAAGATCCTTGATGGCTAGTGAATGACTATCATTTCGATGTCGGCCATTACAATATGTCTGGATACTTCGACCGTTGGGCAGAAACATGTGTCCTTGGGCAGAAACATGTATGTCTGGATACTTCGACCGTTGGGCAGAAACATGTGTCCTTTGTAACACCCTAACCCATACTACCCTTAAAAACGTAATATTAAAAACTTTTTAACAAGTGTAAAGGCAGAGTGCCACGCGGTAATTAAAACACAAGCATACACACAGAGCGTCATGAAGTTTAACATGAAAAGCAACAGCGGATTCAATAAAAACCAAGCATGCATATAGATATATATATACATAAGCCATATTCATCCCTAAGGATGTCACTTATACAAGAACTAGCATAACAAAAGGTAACACCGATATACGATGAAAGCCAAGCGTAATCCCCGACTCGATGTTACATTACCAGAGCAGTTACTATTTACAAACTCTAACCAAAAGCTAGTACTAAAAGGAGAAATCTATGCTAAGTCTCCTCACCAAAAGATACTTCAACACCAAGCTAAAACAGCAGTCTAATCGTCGGCACAGTCCTTAGCCTGAATATCTGAACCCCCAAAGGTCCAGCAAATAACACAAAGCAGAGAGTTAGAAAACATAATCGCAGAACATACGAGCATAAGAAAGGCCTTACACTTTCGAACTATCATACATATTCTAACTCACGCCATACAATTACAGTATTAAATACATAGGAATTTACCTAGTCAGCTACCTACAGCGAACACGTCAAAACCGGTCAAGTAATGTCACATAACGATTACCAAGTAATGTGCATATACCCTAATGCAATCTAATGCCAATTAATTCACTGTCATGCCATCCCTAGACATGACTAAATGCATGTGGTACCAAGGCGTCTCACTAACGGTGGACCAAGAACAGTTTTATATCTTGCTGGATATGTCGGAACTTACCGAACCATCTTATCTCCCTTGGATAAGCCAACACAGTTTTATATCCTGTTGGATAGCAGCTCTGGACTCATGGATTCATCTAATCCGATCCTCGGCTTCATTATGGACACATAATCCATTTTCGTTATTGGAACCCAAGTTTCCAATGTTCACATACAATCATGAATGCATGTATGTATGCACATATCAACCATATGATATTCTTTAGCTCGAAGCTACTCTTTTATGAATGCGGGAGCACAATCCTAACACATTCACTTAACATTACAAATTAATGCCAAAACATCGCATTACTTACTTTAAACTGCAACTTATTGCATACACGTACAAATCATATAACGATTAACAATAAGCATTAACAGCATCAACATGTATCAGCAATCATGTAAGGATACCCTTAAATCATGTTACAAGTGCCTAATTACACTTACAACCATTAACAAAAAGTTGCAGGTTCAGTACTGTTCGCTAAGCGAAGCAGTAGCGAACAGGTAGCGAACTATTCGCTAAGCGAAGCTCAGTTCGCTGCAGCGAACTACGTCAGAGGATTACAGGTGCATGGCGAACAGGTAGCGAGCTTGTGGCGAGCAGGTTCGCGTAGCGAATCTCCTGGTCGCTTAGCGAACTACACCAGAAAAATATCTGTTCTTGAGTTTTCTAAGGCGGTTTAACATTGGATCAGCTCAAAAATTCACCCAATCAAGTTATAAATTCTTATAAACAGCAATTTCAAGCATATATGGTATCAAGGAACATTAATCATCCCTTACAAACCTCCAAATACCTCACAAAATCATGATCATGCCCTTTTCTTGGTTTTTAAGCAACTTTCATAAACTTTTCAAACATGATTCAAACACATACATATTTTTCATGAAATCAAGCTAGTGATTAACACATACAAAGTGATGATGAAGAACATCACACTCACATACAAAAGCTTAATCAAAAGTCTAAAAAGAAATTGAGTGGGAGAGTTCGGGAATGGAGACATAGACAATCTCCCCTCTCCTTGCCACTCAAGAATCATGAATTCTAATCTCTTACCTTAAGTTTGGTGATGATCCAAGCCTTCTCTTGCTCAAGCTTTCTCTCTTGATCAAACCCTAGCCCTTGCTCTATGGTTTTGCTCTTGCTTCTAAGACAAAAGTCATGAAATGAGCCAAGTCTCATGACAAGGTTTCTTTATATACCTCTCCCTAAAAGTCATGAACCAAGCCCAAGTGGCTTAGGCCCAAATGGCCTCTCACGCCCATTAAGCCCAAAACAAAGGTTCTCGCGTCTAATATCTTACGCTCGGCTAAATAATTATTTGTCGCTCACTAAAATAATAAAAGCCAATTAATAAATAAAATAACATTTAATAAAATATACGAATACGAAAAATGGGTCGTTACATCCTTGGGCAGAAGCCATGTTTGACTGTCAGTGAGGGAAATTTCTTTTTTTTACTAGAACTAACCAAATTCATGAACCATATGTACATTTTCATCTCCTAAAATTGAAGAAAGAAAAATGCTAAACAGTATTAATAAGAAAATGTAAAAAGCTATCTCACCATTATTAATAAGAAAATTTCTATGTTGAAACTTGTGCATCCAATACTTAAAAAATGTAAAAAACTATCTCACCATTATTAATTTTATTTATTAATATTTTTAATATACTTAACAAGTGATCGGGACACTGTTTAACATATCCTTAAAGAAATATCAACTCAAATACATTTTTAGTTGCTTGAATATCTTCCCTTTCATCTTCTTCTAAACTCTTAATTTAAAATCCTCAGATTTCAATCAATATTGTCAAAAGACTTTTTTTTTTTCGGAAAAAGATAACTAGGAAAATCTTCTTTTATGTATCTCTTTTGTTCTTGTTAACTTAGAAAAATCTTCACTAAAACGATAATTAATCTCTCTTTGTAATTCCAAATTTAGTGAGGATTGATTCTGTGGAAAGATAACTCAATTACGGTCATTTCATGTTTGGTGAATTATTGATCCAAATTGAGTTGTGTGCGACACTTTGAAGTTGTGACTCGAAAGTAGAATTTTAGGGGGGCAAAATCCAAAAAATTATAAAACAGAGGGGGTAAAAGTCCGCGTTTTAAAACAGGGGGTAAAATTCTGATTTAATCAAAATAGGGGGTAAAACTGCATTTAAGACTACTTTTTTTTAACTTTTTTAATTTAAGGTATTAGATGATGATGAGTATGAAAATGTTCATATGATTCATGAATTTATTTATTTTTTATTTCACATATTTTAAAAAATAATAAAAGAAAATTAACTTGTGCATATTTTAATAGATAAAAAATTTAAATGAGACAAAAAAAAACATATATGTTAAAAGGTGAATTTTTCGGTATATATTTTATTTAGACTAATGGTACGGTGGACCACCCTTATAAGTGGTCCACCGTGGACAAGTGTGATCTAACGAATACGAATTTTATAAAATTTACCGTTTGATTGAAAGTTTATATCATATAGATTATCCATAAAAAAAATTAGAAAAATTGAAAATCATTTGATTTGTCATTGAGATCCATCAGGATTTACGACATTTAATAAACTGTTAATCTTGATGTGTCTCAATAACATAACATATCAAATGATTTTTTTATTTTTCTAAATTATTATCGATAATCTATATGATATAAACTTTCAATCCAATAGTGAATTTTGTTAAATTGGTATTCGTTAATGTTATTTATAACTAGTCCTCCACGATCCATATTAGAATTTATCATTTTATTTAATGTGCACTAGTACACATGCTGATGTGGACACTTGTGGTAGGTTCACAAATAATTCTTTTTAATTTTTCTAAATTAAATATTATTTATGAATCTATTTAAATTGTACAATTCAGTAGTATATCATCGGTATATGTCCAAATAAGACAAGTGTTGCTTTCTTGGCCATTTGCAAAGGAGAGAAACAAAATCCTAGTCTCACTGCTGACGTCCAAATAATCTTGTGACCGAAAATGTGCCGTTGCTCTCGTTGTAAATCATTATTTTATATAACTTTTTTTATTAATATTATTTTTATATAAATAAATTAAAGCACTTATTCTAAAATTTCCAGCTTCGATAAACTTATACTAAGGTGATCTGAGTAGAATATTTTTTGTCTTAACTTACAATATTTTCCTTGCTTCTTAATTAACATCATGTATTGACAAAAGGAGCCAAATAATGTCAGCTATCTCATTTGTGTCTTCTAGATTAAGAAAGAGTATATTTGTTTGTTATAGCTTTTCCATCAGAAAAACTTTTTTGCAAAAGGAGCGAAATAGAAGCGTGTCTAATATGAATCTCCCCGCAATAGTTTAAAGTTAGATATTTTTAATTTTAGTGAAAGATAAATTTTACAAGAAAATTAATATTTTATTAAATTTATCTAAATTTTTTTTTTTTGATAAGTAATAAAATATTATATAAAAGAAAGTACTAAGGGTACTTCAACTAATACAAGAGAAAAATTTAGATGCTTTGAAGGTAATCTAAAGGATTAGTACACCAATTGGTATAGGAATAACATAATTTCCTTCCACTCCTATTAACAAACCAAAACCAAGAAAAATGTTTAATCCTATCCACTACCTTACTTAGAATGATTGAAACACCTTTAAAATAACGTTATTTTCTAAGATTTCAAATGATCCAAGTTGTAGCACACCAGACCAATTGTGTCACCTTCTTCAATTTGCTAGCTTTAAGGGATTCGCCAAAAGCAATGAAATGCGCTCATCCAGCTTCTTGCGTAGCAGAACTAAAGTAAAGCCAATCATAAATACCGTTTTCTAAAATAATTAGAGTGCATGCAGTTATAACCGGGAAAAGTTTAATATTATGAAAGGGCATATTATAAATGACATCGGTTGCTGTCTCTCCTATGTCATAATTTAATTTATTCATCAACGACCAAAATCTATCATAAGCATTTTACAGGTGCATTTGATCTGCTAAAAAATAGGAGATTGGACTGAACAACTTTTGTTGTACCCTGTTTGATTTGAAACTGGTTATGAGATTGCACAAGTTAAGTAGGAAGGGACAGGATAAAAACAAGATTTTTTGTCCCTCACTAAACCACAGAACAATTTTTTGTCCACAGTACAACTATAAAAAATACGAAAATACCCATTTTATTTTCGAATATAAAAATATTATCGCCCTATATCTCTCCGATATAAGTATTATCCTGTCCTGTATTATATTATTATGTCCTGTACTGTTCTGTCTAGTCCTTGCTGTTTTAGGAATCAAACGCACCCTACATAATTCAAAGTTCAAACTATAGTGTTTATAAAATAAGATAACGGGTGCAAATAATAATTTAGACTGGATCCTTTCATCTGCTTTAGTCTAAAAATAAATATTTTATATATAATAAGTTGATTTAAGGGGTCCCTTCAACAACAAAAAATTGACTTAAGAAAAGTGAAGAAGGGTATCGATGCAATGAAGCATTCTTCTAAACTAGAACTTTGACCCATGCGGTGCATGAGTCTAATTAGATGTAATATGTAACAATAAAAAATAAAATACAAAAATTCTAAGAGCATTTTCAATAAGAGTAGTATAGGGAATTTCATGGACTAATTATTCTATATTTGTTTATGTGCTTATTTTATATTTTATATATTTTTTAAATAATTTTTGAACCCCATCGTTTTGTTTACTTATTAAAAAAAAATTGCTGATAACTAAAGGTTAAAAAATTGATGATAATTAAAGGTTAAAAAAAAAAATAAAGACGTAATCAAGAACATAAACTTAAGTAGACATCCATAAATAAATAAAAATTGTGATTAATTCCGCCGTTCAAATTTATTGAAAACAGGGTTAACATATTAGGATTCCTAAATTCTTTCATAATTGAAGCACATGTTTTAGCGGTTGAAAGATTTTATTGTAAGTAAGAGATGCAGGTTCGATGACAAATCTGTATATTTTTAATATAAAGCTGCAATAAAAAGAAAGAGAAAATTAGGGGAAAAAAATTTGGTTTAGGGTTAGCTTATGTTAGCAAGCTTATAATATAAGAGATTATCGGTTTTTAATTATTTAAATTGTGCAATAAAAATTGATGGTGCTTAATTGTCGTATGAAATCTTTCCTATGAAAGTTGATGGAGCTTAACACTTTGTGGACATAATTTAAATCACAATTGGTCTGCTAGTGCATATTATATCAATTGATCATCGGTTAATATTAAATCTGCAATATTAAAAACAAAATAATGAATGTGATTAGTGACATGACTATGGTTGTGTTTGGTTGTATTGCAAAAAAAATTGATTTAGTAGAATTGAGTTTGATAATAACTTTCCAAATTACACGTAATAATAACTTTCCAAATCTTTGCGTAAAAAAAAAAAAACTTTCCAAATCTCACATGATAATTATTCTCTAAATTTATGATCCGGTAGAAAAAAAAATCATTGATCAGGAAAGACATAAAAATATTTCGTGATGAATAATATAGTCAACAATAATTTTGATATGATATACTTTTAATCAATTATTGCACATAATTTTACTCACAATTGGTATACTTGCTATAATGGTTGGAAATATTGTCTTGCATTGAAGGATTGCGGGTTCGAATCCTAGTCAAGATAAAATTGTATTATTTTTTAATAAAAATTGCAAGATAAAATGGAGGGAAAATAGGGAAAACAAATTAGGGTTTAGAGTTTGCTTGTGTATACAAGCTTATAATATAAAAGATTGGAACATTCATTTTATAATTGCAAAGTCCAACTACGTATATTCATTTTAATTCGTAATTATAATCCAGCTATCATTGGCGGATACCGGCTGCAAATTATTTAGAAATTAATAATAATAATAATAATAATAATAATAATAATAATAATATATGAAGATAAAGTTGTAACATGTACCAAAAAAATAAATTAAAGTCGTTGGAGTTTGTTGGGATGTGAAGTTGGGTATTGATATTTCTAGTTGATTAATGGTCCGCTTGTCGTCTTCTTTTCTTAGTGGTTGATCGTCGCTGCATTTATTCCGGAGACAGGTGTTTTGGTATTTGAGGTATTGGGGAATGCTTGTTTGGCCTTCTTGTTTTTTTGTTGATTGAGTATGTGTTTGAGGTATCAGTGTTTGTTGTTTTTTCTTGCCATTTTTAAGTGAGGAACCTCTAGTTGTGTGTACTACTGGCACCCCTTCTTGTCTTTGTATTATAGATATTTTTTGTCTTTGGCTTGAAGAGCTTGGTATATCGAAAGTGGTTCAAGCCATAAACGATACAATTGCCCAAACTGAATTTAAGTTTATTATTAATGATGGTAAGTTATTATTAACAGTTTAATACCACTATCCAAACTTTTAAGACAGGTTTCATTAGGCGGCAACTCAATTTTGTCGCTCAATCATAACTTAGCGAGGGTCAGTGGCGGATCTATGGGAGGGCTGAGGTGGGCTGCGGCTCTCCCCCAAAAATTAGGAAATTACTAAAATACTCTTGGTATATTTTAAAATTACATATTTATAATCATATCATATATATATTTACGAAAGAAAATAGTTATGAAAGTAAAGCGATAGCCTAGTGGTTGTCGAGACGAGGAGGTGTGTTTGTTTTTGAGAGCTGAAGGTCATGGGTTCTAAGCATGTCTTTGATTGTTTTCTTTTTATATATGTTTTTAAAATCATTTTTAATACACATCCTTGATGGTAAAATGATTGTCTTAGACCATTGATGTAAAGACATAATTTTGAAATTAATGTTTTTTTTCATACAATATATCAATTCATATTCATAATTTTTATTTTTACCAAAAAAATAAAACACAACCATTTTCATTTTTTTTTGTCAAGTACCCTAATGGCTAGAAAATTCCCCTTAAATGTGAATAAGTGGAGTGTCCGGAGTTCGAACTCCGACTCCTACATATATAATGTGATGTCTCTGTCAACTGAGTTAAACTCACAGGAAAAAAAATTAACGACCCACCCGAAAAAAAATTACTAGTTCCGCCACTGGCGAGGGTGTTAAGACGGTATGCTAGTCACCAATCATTTAATTTGATTCCGTCTTGTATTATAACGATGTTGATGAATGAAAGAATATAATTTTGTGTTTGTCAAAAAAAATTCTCTACATTTCACATGTGGTAAATATATATATTATTATGTTGTAAGCAGTAGCTCTGTTGCAAGGAAACAATATTATGCAAGTTCATGAACCCAGTTCTATTCAATTTTCAAAGGGGTCGTATAGTGTGTTTGACAATACAATCCCAACTTTCATTGACCCAAAGCTCCCTAGAAAATTGCTTAAATTGACTATTTATCCTACATCGTAGGGTAAACCATCTTCTCTATTGATAATATAAAAAGATTTACACGATATAGTGTATCAAAATTATAATTATTTTCAGACAAAGAAAGAAGTCAGATAACAAACAGAACTGACATCCAACTAGATTAACACTTTAACCCAATCCAATTATAATTTTTTTTGGGTTTATAATAAGCTGTGGATCGAACACAGGACCTCTAACGTTCTGCTCAAATCCCTCACCACTAGATCAAACCTAGTGGTTTAACCTTATCTATAAAATTAGTCACCGTCCTTGGCATAAAACCAAGTTAAGGAAAAGATTGTAGTATGATTACAAAAATTAACAAAATATGTATTCAGTTAAACTCAACCTATTTCTAAAGAAAGCATAAATCACACCAATAATAAACATTTTAAGTATGCCCTAGATTGACCATCTTGTTGTCTTCTCAATAAATATGAGAATGATAAAATTCATTTGGGAAGCAAACGCCATCAATTAAGCGACCAAGACACAATATTAGTATTCTTGTAAGCCAACCATTTGAGAGTCAGATTCAATCCAGTGATAATGACATCCTTTTTTTGAGCAATTTCAGTAGCTAACATTATCACACCAATTAACTTTGCATGTAAGGTGTTAGTGATACCAAAATTTTGAGCAAAACCTCAAGAATGGCAGCTGAAATGTCTCTAAAAAAATACTAGCACAAGTCGATATATGGGCCAGAGCTACCAAGAATTGCACCATCAGTATTGTATTTAATGTATAAGACTATATGTAATTGTTTTTTGAAAAATGCTAACATATGTGCCTTAGGGCTCATGATACTACGTAGACAAATATAAAAATATTTTGTTGAAAGTAGTGCATTCAATTTTTTAAGCATTAGTTTTTTTTTGGTATTAATAAATACTTTATCTAGTCATTTTTATATAAGAAACAAAACACATAAATCACGAAGATCAAAGAAGCATATTACTAGTATTATGAATTAAAATTTATTCGATGAATACCCCTATATATTTAATTACTCTTAATTCCACTAATTAACTTACTTATTTTGATATTTTCTCTGATAACAAATAAAAACACCTGAAATTAAACATTTAATACATTTGAAAAATGGTCAAAAGTTCTTATAAAAAATGACAAAAAAAATTCTCACTTTTATTTCTTACTAGGATCCGGACCCGTGCCAAGCACGGGTAAAATGAGTCAAAAATTTAACATTTTAATATTAAAATTTTCATAATTCTCAAATAAAATGAATGAAAAATGAAAAGCTATAACATAAAAAAAAAAAAAAAAAGTAGGATCTCGTATTTGTCAAAAGTTAAATAAAATATGATCCTGTATTAATATATAAATATAGTTCCGGTGTAAATCACAAAAAAAATAAGTAGGCCCCGTATAAATTACAAAAAAATAAATCATTTCTCTTATACGTAAAAATATAGACTTGTTGTCCCATAAGTCCTAGCTAGCTCAACTGACAAAATGCCGAAATTGTTACGCCAGACATCGTGACCCGGGTTCGAATCCGGGATCTCACAATTATATGAGAGTTTAATTTCAGTGGATTGTCACTTCATCTAAGACAAAAAAAAATATAGACTTGTTTGTGTGTAAACTTTTATAAAAAAATTTCTATATTTGAATATTTTGGAACACATGTTAGCATGACCTTATAATGTCCGATCTAACAATTTCAACATTTTTATCATGTGATTAGTAGAAAAATAGTGACATATTTTTATTTTTTATTTTTGGATACAATAGTGAAGTGACATATTTTCATGCGATGAGTACTAAATACTAATAACATGAAATCTTCTAGTCCTAGTCCTGTGCAAAAAGAAATGGTAAGTTTCTTGTCTTCCATAAATAAATAACAACGGTCAAAACATGTGATCTAGATACATTGACCTTTGCCACTAGTCAAATCTACCCCACCCATATTAATATATTAATATAAATACCAATATAAAAATATAAATAATTGGAAAAAGCCAAACCATGAAACACAATAAATACACAAACGAACTAGAATTTCAATACAGCCAAATTATCAACACTTGCTTCTTCTTTTTATACCCAATTAAGCCATTCTAGACAAAAAAACAACTTTTTCTTCAATTAAGCTATTATAGACAAAAATCAACTTTTTCTTCTTTATGATGAGTGGTGGAAGCAGTAGGATGATGAATCCTGTGAAGATTGTGATCATCAACACACAATATGTAGAAACTGATGCTACAAGTTTCAAATCTGTTGTTCAGAAACTCACTGGTAAAGATTCTGATGCAGAAGCAAAAGTTGAAAAATCTCAGAAGAAGAAGCATGATCAAAGTGGGGATGGCTCTTTTCTTATGAGTGATGTGTCGTTTAAGGAGTTTGATAGACTTCTTAATGATATGCCACTTATTAATGAGATTTGGTCTGATAATCTGATTAATTAATTAACTTAATTTTCATTTTTGTATAATATGTTTGTATTTGATTATTTTGAGTGCATACTATAGTGCACAACAAAACATTCACATGTTTTGTTATTTTTGTTTTACTATTGTTTTAACATGTTATTGTTATATATATTACTAATAATTAGTACTGTTGGTTATTTTATATATCAATGTTGCTAATTATTAGAATTATAATTTAGGTGATGCATCATTATATAAAATGAAAAATAATAAAATTTATTTTAAATTCATCTTTTTATAAAATAAAAGAGTGATTTTGACATTTAATAACTTAAATATTCATGTTAGAGATTTTAACTTAATAAAAACCAAAATTTTTTTAAAAAGCTATCTCTAAAAAAAATAATTTTTATAAAAAACTATTTAAAATAACTTTTTTTTTAGAGATATTTTTTGAAATTTTATGATCCAAAAATTTTTTAATAAAAAAATGATAAAATACATAAAACGACATTTTAAAAAAAGCTATTTAAACTAATTTTTCATTTAAAACTTTTATAAAAACATTCTTTTTTTTTTACTAATTATAAAAACATCAATTCTTTGTTAAAAAACTTTTAGCACAAAAACAATACACTACAAAATCATCTTTTAAAAAAGTTAAAACAAACGCACCCGTAATCATATATGTTGAAAGCAAACAAGTGGATCTATGGATTTGTTATTATGTTTTCTTCCTTCTATACAATTAAACCAACACCAAGGTTCTCGTGAGTTTAGCTCAATTGATGGGGACATCAGCATTTTATATGCAGGAGCCGAGGTTCGAACCCCGGACACTACACTTATTCATCTTTAAAAGGTAGAATTTCAACCTACTAGGCTACCTAAAAAGAAACCAAGACCAAGCCATCCGCTTTTTGTTCTATCAACCACATCCAGGTAACATTAGCAATATTTCCTTTAAACAAAGTTTCATTGCGTTCCAGCCAAATATTTCATGTTGTGGCTAGTCAAATTAAATGGACACCTTCCTACTATACCAATCTTTCTTGTGCAAATATCATTAAAAAGAAGAAAATTGTCGATCAATTCGTCTCCCCATCCCACCAAACTCCAATCCATCACTTGAAAATATGCTCCCAAATTAATTTCGTTTTAGGACAGCAAGTGAAAAGGTGACCGGCTGTCTCAAATTTCCAGAAACAAAAAACACAGGTCTATCTTCCATAGTTCCACACCCGAGTTGGTAATCTATCTTGAAGAATTATCCATCCGAATATGATTGTTTTGTAAAATAATCATTACAATCATCTTGGTTGAAGCTTAATTAGCTCCATGTAGCTTCCCTTCTCAGCAGAAGAGCCGTCCTTCACCTCAGGTTGCAAGCTAATTTATGATCAACATAAGTGTATCTATCCACGTGCGGCCAATATAAGCTAAGAAGTACGCACACAAACATGGCCACACCGAGGCAAAACGACACAGACACTGACACGTCGATACCGATAATAATATGAGAAAATTATATAATTCAATGTAATCATAAGTGTTGTGTCGGTGTCTAACACCGGGACACACCTAATCTGAGAAATGTTCGTGCTTCATAGAGTATGAGAGCTCATGCCAAAAAGCATTTTCACCATTCCAAAAATCTTCCTATAATAAAGTTTGCGAACCAATTTGTCTCGCCTGTGCTATCTCTGTTGGGGAGTCTGGGGAAGCTCGGGAGAAACAATGGGGTCAATGCTCCAGGACCACGAGAGAGAGAGAGAGAGAGAGAGAGAGAGAGAGACGCCACACATTTGGGTGGAGAATGATGGGTTTCAAGTGTGAGTGGTTAAGTTCCACATCGACTATGTGTGGGAAGAATGTTGGATTTATAAGAGATGACTCGTTAACCTAATGCCTTAAGGTTTTGGGTTGGGATGTGGTGTCTCCCTCTCTTTGAGATCCTGGAGCATTGACCCCATGGTTTCTCCCAAACTTCCCCGGGCTCCCCAACAAGTGGTACCAGAGCCGTGGTTCAGCTTGGTGGGGGAGCTGGAGGAGATCTTGATATTAGATCAACTATAGCATGTGGGAACATAATATGAATAGAAATTGTTGGTTCTTATAGCAATTTCGTATATATGTTTATGTTTTGTCATATCAGTTTCATGTCGTTATTTTATATATGAATTTCGAATCCAATGATGCTTAATCATGTTGTTTCGGGTTTGTATTTACGAGATTATTCAGATTAATTAATCGCTTGTTTAAATTAATATGAATAGAAACTGATATGGACCGTTGTGCTTAGCAATAGGGTTGATTGAATTTGTCATGATATTAACCGTGTTTTAGTGGCGCTTGTTCACTGTTCATGGTTAGTTGAACACATATGATGCTTAAAGTATAAAAAGTATCATTTTCAATGCAAAAACTGCTTTTTTTGTATCCTTAACTAGTGCCCCCTTAACTAGTGCCCCGGGGGCACTAGTTAGCATGACCCTTAACATAAAGCGGATCCCTAAATTAATGTTTTGAGCAGCGGTGTAGTATTAGATAATAATTTCTTTTCGCGCCCCTTATCCTTTTACACATCCCTTATCTTTCCAATTTTACCTTGCAAGTTAAGTTGTTAATTAGCGAGTGTGTAAAAACGCAAAATTTAGAAGAACACGCTACTTAATGTGCAAACTCAGTTCGCACTTTAATTAACAAACCTTTATAAAAATCTAATTTTTATGGCCCCAGATCCTTCTTTCACCCATGAAAATATTTTGAATGAAACACCGTTCCAAGTTAAAATACGAACTCTTCTTTCACTTCCATAAAAATATTTTGAATAAAACATAGTATGAGTGAGTGATTGAAAAATTAAAAAGAGATTTTAATTTATATAATTTTAGGGTGTGTGAGATTGGTTGATGCTATGTCACAGCTGCTCTAAAAATCAAAATATGGTCTTGGACATTTAAGATGCAAACTAAATTCACAACTTAAGTAGCGCATGAGAAAATTCAGAGAGCGTGCAAAAACAAAATCTCCATATGCACACTTCTGCCATATTTTTGCAAGCAAAGCCAGCCTAATATATTGTTTGGCCTAAAGCAAATATTAAGATAAGGTCTTTTATGTTAGAAAAACAATATAAATTTGATTTTATCAAAATAAATAAAAATATTTTTTGGATAAGAAAATTAGAAAACTACGGACTATATATGTATCAAAATTAAATAAAATTCCTTTTCTTATATTTTATTTAGGGCTTTATGGTGCCTTATAGTGCACCAAGTTGCACCTCAAAGTCGGATTATAATACATATGGTGCTTTTGTAAACTTAAGAAGAGATTACCATGTTATTACATCGATCCCAAAGATTGTTATTAGGGTCAGTAAAAGGGGGTTGAGGGAGAGTAAACTTTAGAGAGACGAGTGATGAAGTTTGACACGGGGTTCTCGCTTCATCGTTCGACTCCAGTTATTGTAGTTGGTCTTCAGGTCTTGTTGAGCGGTAGAGAGACGAGAATCATGTCGAGGTTCTCAATGCATGGGATGAAGAAAAGGATCTTGAGATGGATCTTTCGTGTTGGGATCATGAATGGCAGTGGCGGAGCCGAGACCATGGCTTAGGAGTGCAAACTTTTTTTTTTCCCAAGTATGTCTAGTAGTTAAAAATTTGTTCATTGAGATGAATAAGTGAATAAGCTCAGACGGTGTGCAACCTTTCTAACTAAAGTTAATAATTTTTGTCAAAAAAAACTATAGTTAATAATTACTTTTTTTTACGAAAATATGCTTAGAGCATTTCATTATTAATAATATTACGAATACAAGTGGTTACATCAATAAATAGTGGAACTTTGTATGTTGTTTCCTAGCGCGATAGTTAAGCTTGTCAAATATTTTTGAAAAACCAAAAAAAAAAAAAAATTAATAATAATAATAATAAATAGCGGAACTTTGTTAGAGATGTAACCACCATTGCATTACTAAAGTGTAAAGTGTGAATGACCTCATTAGCTTGCCTCATAACAAAATCATAAGTTTCTAAAATATGAGTTGTACAATCTTTGCGAAACATGAACATGATATTAACTTTAGCTTAGTGTATTTAGGCGGAGGATATATGGTTTTGGTGCTCTGCAAATATTTTTGCTATTTCAACATAAATACATAAAATGACAAATTAAGTAATGGACAAAAATTGCCTCCACCTAGAACGGAAGAAGGTTGTCTCATGTGATATTTTTTCACAATGAAATCTTGACCATTGTTTTATTTTAGCAACATTAATTTTAATTTAAAAAAGGAAAGTGAAGGGTGGATGATTCAACTCGACACCCTCTCAAGTGATTTTTCAATGTAATCATAAGTGTTGTATCGGTGTCTGACACCGGGACACGCTTAATCTGAGAAATGTTCGTGCTTCATAGAGTATGAGAGCTCATGCCAAAAAGCATTTTCACCATTCCAAAAATCTTCCTATAATAAAGTTTGCGAACCAATTTGTCTTGCATGTGCTATCTCTGTTGGGGAGTCTGGGGAAGCTCGGGAGAAACAATGGGGTCAATGCTCCAGGACCACGAGAGAGAGAGAGAGAGAGAGAGAGAGAGAGAGAGAGAGAGAGAGAGAGAGAGAGAGACGCCACACATTTGGGGGGAGAATGTTGGGTTTCAAGTGTGAGTGGTTAAGTTCCACATCGACTATGTGTGGGAAGAATGTTGGATTTATAAGAGATGACTCGTTAACCTAATGCCTTAAAATTTTGGGTTGGGATGTGGTGTTTCCCTCTCTTTGAGATCCTGGAGCATTGACCCCATGGTTTCTCTCAAACTTCCCCGGGCTCCCCAACAAGTGGTACCAAGCCGTGGTTCGGCTTGGTGGGGGAGCTGGAGGAGATCTTGATATTAGATCAACTATAGCATGTGGGAACATAATATGAATAGAAACTGTTGGTTCTTATAGCAATTTCGTATATATGTTTATGTTCTGTCATATCAGTTTCATGTCGTTATTTTATATATGAATTTCGATTCCAATGATGCTTAATCATGTTGTTTCGGGTTTGTATTTACGAGATTATTCAGATTAATTTATCGCTTGTTTAAATTAATATGAATAGAAACTGATATGGACCGTTGTGCTTAGCAATAGGGTTGATTGAATTTGTCATGATATTAACCGTGTTTTAGTGGCGCTTGTTCACTGTTCATGGTTAGTTGAACACATACGATGCTTAATCAAATGGATTCCCATAAAACTGATTATTGCTTGTTTAATTAGTTTTGTAAATCAACCAGTGTATGAACATATAAACGAGTATTTTTTGTGAACCTATGATAGGATAATAACAAAGTTTGCCCGAAACCAATGGATTGATTGCCTTTCTATTAACAAAGCTTCATTCATCAGTGGCGGGGCTGTATGTGTTTGAGAGGGTGCCTATGCACACCCTGACATTTGAATAAATACACCTACCATCATATTGCTAAATAAACTTGCACCCGCTGACTTTTTACTACTGCACCTTTGCGCTGCTGTGTGTTCTAGGTGGAAATGGATTGTTTCCGGTGAGGGTGGCGAGTTGAATCATCCACCTTTCACTTTCCTTTTTTAAATTAAAATTAAAGTTGCTAAAATAAAACAATGGTCAAGATTTCATTGTGAAAAAATATCACATGAGACAACCTTCTCCCGTTCTAGGTGGAGACAATTTTTGTCCATTACTTATTTTGTCATTTTATGTATTTATGTTGAAATAGCAAAAATATTTGCAGAATACCAAAACCATATCCTCCTCCTAAATACACTAAGCTAAAGTTAATATCATGTTCATGTTTCCCAAAGATTGTAAAACTCATATTTTAGAAACTTATGATTCTCTTGCCAATGAGGTCGTTCACACTTTAGTAATGCAATGGTGGTTACATCTCTAAAAAAGTTCCACTATTTATTATTATTATTATTATTATTATTATTATTAATATTATTAATATTATTATTATTATTATTATTATTATTATTATTATTATTATTTGGTTTTGCAAATATATTTGACAAGCTTAACCATTGCGCTAGGAAACAACATACAAAGTTCCACTATTTATTGATGTAACCACTTGTATTCGTAATATTATTAATAATGAAATGCTCTAAGCATATTTTCGTAAAAAAAAAGTAATTATTAACTATAGTTTTTTTTGACAAAAATTATTAACTATAGTTAGAAAGGTTGCCCACGGTCTGACCTTATTCACTTATTCATCTCAGTGAGCAAATTTTTAACTACTAGACATACTTGGCAAAAAAAAAGTTTGCACTCCTAAGCCATGGTCTCGGCTCCGCCACCGCCATTCATGATCCCAACACGAAAGATCTATCTCAAGATCCTTTTCTTCATCCCATGCATCGAGAAGAGAACCTCGACATGATTCTCGTCTCTCTACCGCTCAACAAGACCTGAATGTTGAAATATGTTATTTATTGTCTTAGCAATTGTAATATATTATTTCTGTTCTTAGATGCATGTGTGTAGCTGTAAATTAGCTTGACATGTTTGTTATCAGTTATTAGGCATATTACTTGATTATAGGGTCAATGGCATAATTAGCATGATGTTAGGATATGCCTTTATACTTTAGCCTATATATGTATCTGTACAAACCTTTTTATCAGTAAGTAAGAATAAAAGAAATATTCTACTCCACTATCCCTTTTTTAACTTGGTATCACGAGCCTCAACTTTATAGGCTTATACCATGGGAAAATCTGATTCTGATGTAGAGAACAAATTAGATCATGAAATACATGTGAATGAGACCCAAGTCACCTAACCCACTCCTATTATTATCAAATCTGAAAGTTCAGCGTTCAATGCTGGAATCATACTCAATGAGACAAATTATGATATTTGGTCTCAGATCTTGGAGATGCATATTGCTGAGAAGGAAAAACTCTCACTCATTCGTAAAAAGGCACCGCCTACTGAAAAGGAAGATGAATATGAAAAGTGGTACTCGGATAATCAAAAGGTCAAAAGATGGCTATTGATGTCCATGTCCCCAGAAATTATGAAGCGATACATTCGCATACCCACTGCTCAGGAAATCTGGAAAGCTCTTTCTAAAGCTTTTTACGATGGAGCAGATGAATTGCAGTTGTTTACCTTAAATAAGAGAGCTTTCTCTGCCAAACAAAATGGCAGAACACTTTCTATATATTATGGAGAGTTAATCGAGATTTTTGGTGAATTAGATCATCGTGATACGGTAGTCATGGAATGTGCAAAAGATGTCGAATCTTACCGAAAATCAATTCAGCGGCAAAGGGTGCATATCTTTCTTGCCGGATTAGATGGTCAGTTTGAACAAATACGTGGAGAAATCTTGAGAAAAGATCCTACTCCAGAATTAGAAGAATGTTATGCACTTGTTCGTAGAGAATCTGTTCGTCACGCAACGATGAAAGAAGAAGACGAAAATTCTGAAGCTTCCGCCATGGAGACTCGAAACAAATCCAGTCAGATTTGGTCTACTTAGAAATGACAAGACCAAACAAGAAGCAACTATCCTAAGAACAATTTTGTTGCCGATAAATCTTCTGACAAATGTACCCATTGCAATCAAACTGGTCACCTCAAAAATCGTTGTTTCGAAATTATAGGGTATCCAGATTGGTGGGATCACAATCGAGACCCACGAAAAACGAATTCAAAGAAAGTTTCCACTGCCGTAGTTGCCGAAACAAATGCAGGAATTGATTTTATTGAACAAACTTCAGCATTGGTAGGATCTGCAGGTAATATTGGTAAGGATTTAAATATTTCTTCACATGTTTCTAATAGTGCATGGATAATTGATTCGGGTGCTACTGATCATATGACATTTGATTCTAGACATGTATTACCTCTTAAACCTTCTTCAAAAAAATTTGTTTCAACCGCTAATGGTACCTCAACCCCTGTTATTGGAAAAGGATCTTTGCCCCTTAATGATACTTTGAATTTAGATTCTGTTTTAGTTGTTCCAACTTTGGATTATAATCTTTTATCAGTTTCACAAATTACTACTGCCTTATTTTGTGTTGTAATTTTTTGGCCTGAATATTGTGTGTTTAAGGACATCCAAACAAGGAAGACGATTGGTTGTGGTACTAGGCGTGGAGCATTGTATTACTTGGACTTGGAGTCAAAGAGTTCTGACAAATTGCGGCAAGCATTGACAATAAATAGTTACGAGGGATCAAAGAAGAAGTCTAACATTTGGTTGTGGCACCGACGTTTAGGACATGCCTCCTTTGGTTACCTTAAGAAATTGTTTCCTAGTTTATTTGTAACAGTTGATGTTTCTAGTTTCCAGTGTGATGTTTGTGAACTTGCAAAAAGCCATCGTGCTTCATTCCCATTAATTTTGAATAAAAGTCCTATTCCATTTATGGTTATACATTCTGATGTTTGGGGTCCATCTAAAGTCTCTAGCTTGGGTGGATCGCGTTGGTTTGTTACTTTTATCGATGATTGTACTAGGATGACTTGGGTGTGCTTAATGAAATCTAAAAGTGAAGTGAGTTTTTTATTTAAAAAATTTTATAAAATGATTTGCACTTAGTACAATGCACAAGTTCAAGTTCTTCGAAGTGACAATGGGGGTGAATATTTAAGTTCTGAATTTCAACAATATTTGGAAACACATGGAATAGTTCATCAAACCACTTGTTCTTACACACCTCAGCAGAATGGGGTAGCTGAGAGAAAAAATCGTCATTTATTGGAGGTTGTTCGTGCTTTGTTGATTGAAGCTCATATGCCATTATCTTATTGGGGAGAAGCACTTACTTCCGCAGCATACCTAATTAATCGGGTACCTTCCAGCACTATTGACTTTCGAACACCGTCACAGACTCTTATTGAAGCAGTTGTTTCTCCTGTCGTCCCAAATTTACCCCCTCATGTTTTTGGTTGTGTGGCTTTTGTACATCTCCATAAGCATCAAAGTAACAAGTTGACTCCTCGAGCATTGCGATGCGTTTGTGTGGGGTATGCTGCTCACAAAAAGGGTTATCGATGTTACCATCCTCCGACTCAAAAGATATTTGTTACAATAGATGTAATTTTTCATGAAGGCTCTATGTATTTTTCCTCTGAGCCTAAACATCAGGAGGAGTATCAAGATGATGTTCTGACTCTAGACTATGATGCATGTCCATCTGAAGAGAGGAAACTCACTAGAGAACGAGAACCCTTCAAACATGGAGAAGAGCTCGTTGAACATGATCATGATAATGATACAAGTGATAATAATCAAGATATGAGTGAATTGGATACAAGTGGTGAAACTTTGGAGAGAAGTGGTGATGAACACTCAGAAAATAATCAAAATATGAGTGAATTGGATACAAGTGGTGAAACTTTGCAGAGAAGTGGTGATGATCACTCAGAGAATGATGCTGAACAAACAGGAACTACTATTCTGACTCCACCTTCGTTTGATGTCCTAGTACCGCAAGCAACTGATCTTCCAAACCAATCGATTGTTGAGGATGTTCCTAATTTGGATTATGAACCATCTAGAAAACAACTTCCACCCTGCCGCACTAGAGGTATCCCTAAACCCACATATGAACCTGAACTTTCTAACAAAGTTAAATATCCCATGAGTTGTTATGTGTCTAACCATCGCTTGTCAAAATTAAATCAGTCATTTGTAAATCAATTATCTATTGCATCTATTCCTAACAATGTGCAGGAAGCTTTAGCTGACCCAAGGTGGAAGGATGCCATGAATGAGGAGATGAAATCCATGAATGTCGTTGGGTTTACACTGTAAAGTACCAAGCAGATGGTCAAATTGAACGGTTTAAAGCAAGATTGGTGGCAAAAGGATATACTCAGACCTATGGAATTGATTACACAGAGACATTTGCACCTGTAGCTAAAATAAACACAGTACGAGTGTTGTTGTCTCTAGCCGCTAACTTGGACTGGCCACTGCAACAATTTGACATGAAGAATACTTTTCTACATGGTGATTTATTTGAAGAAGTCTACATGGATCTCCCACCAGGATGTGCAATACCAGAAACCCATAGAAACAAGGTGTGTAGATTAAAGAAATCATTGTACGTGTTGAAACAATCTCCGAGAGCTTGGTTCGGGAGGTTTACCAAATCTATGAAAAACTTTGGCTACTGCCAGAGCAATGCTGATCACACTTTATTCTTGAAAAAGCAACATGGTAAGATTCTTGCACTTATTGTATATGTGGATGACATGGTGGTTACAGGAAATGATCCTGTAGAAAGGAAGGCTTTACAAAGTTACTTGTCTAAAGAATTTGAAATGAAAGATCTTGGTCCCTTGAAATATTTTCTTGGAATTGAAGTCTCTAGATCTAATAAAGGAATTTTCTTGTGTCAAAGGAAGTATACCTTAGACTTATTGCAAGAAACTGGTATGTCAGCATGTCAACCAGTTGATGTACCAATAAAAGAAGGATTAAAGTTATGTGTTGAACCTAATCAAGTACCAGCTGATAAAGTGAGGTACCAGAGACTTGTTGGGAGATTGATGTACTTAGCTCACACTAGACCAGACCTTGCATATGCATTGAGTGTTGTTAGCCAATTTATGCATAATCCTGGAGAGCAACATATGAATGCAGTTATGCACATTTTGAGGTATCTTAAGTCAGCTCCTGGAAAGGGAATATTGTTCCATAAAAATGAAGATCATCAAAGAGTTGATGCATACACAGATGCTGATTGGGCTGGTGCTGTAGATGACAGACGGTCTACTTCAGGTTACTTCACCTTTGTAGGGGGGAATCTCGTTACATGGAGAAGTAAGAAACAGAATGTTTTTGCACGTTCAAGTGCAGAGGCTGAATTTAGAGGTATGGCACTTGCCGTATGTGAAACACTATGGTTGAAACTTCTCATGATAGACTTAGGCTACCCGCCTAATCAACCAATTAGAGTATACTGTGATAATAAAGCAGCATGTGACATTGCACATAATCCAGTTCAACATGATCGTACAAAGCACGTGGAGGTCGATAGATTTTTCATTAAAGAGAAGTTGGATGAAAAAGTGTTGGAGCTGCCTAAGATTCGATCAGAAGATCAACCGACTGACATTCTAACTAAAGCACTTTCATCTAGAGTTTTCTCGAAGTTTTTAAACAAGTTGGGCATGTGTGACATATATGCACCAACTTGAGGAGGAGTGTTGAAATATTTCATTTATTGTCTTAGCAATTGTAATATATTATTTTTGTTCTTAGATGCATGTGTGTAGCTGTAAATTAGCTTGACATGTTTGTTATCAGTTATTAGGCATATCACTTGATTATAGGGTCAATGGCATAATTAGCATGATGTTAGGATATGCCTTTATACTTTAGCCTATATATGTATCTGTACAAACCTTTTTATCAGTAAGTAAGAATAAAAGAAATATTCTACTCCACTATCCCTTTTTTAACTCTGAAGACCAACTACAATAACTGGAGTCGAACGATGAAGCGAGAACCCCATGTCAAACCTCATCACTCAACCCCCTTTTACTCAGGGGCGGATCTATGTTGAAGTGAGGGTGTGCATCTGCACACCCTGAACTTTTAAAAATTACACATAGTATCCTGTATTTTTTGCACTTTGCACCCTCTGAAATTCTATTTTTGCACACCCTGACCCAAGAGATTCAAGGGGAAAAATATGAGAAAGAAGAAATGGAACATAAAGATGCATTTGCAATGTAGAGAAAAAAAAATAGAAGAAGAAGAAGAAAACTGCAGCATGATATGCAGAAAGAAGAAGTAAGCTTTTAGATAGAAGTAGCGGCCGCAGCATGTAACAAATGTTTGTATCTTCAATTTAGGGTTTGAATACATAATTTGGGCTTTACTGCATTACCTCCATGGCCCAGTTTTTAATTGAGTTTTTTTATATAATAAAAGTTCACTATATTATTTAGTCCACTCTTTTCTTTTTTCGGATACAAATTTATGTGTCTTCTAAATCATAATAAATAAATGATCATATGACTTTCATCTATAAAAATAAAAATATATTATTATTATTAAATTTGTATAGATTATATTTATTTGACACTCAATATGTGTTTTATAAATGCTTTTTTTAATTGGAACAAAAAAAAAGTTTTTTTAATGTATATTTCAATTAGTAATTCACTAGATCGATCAATAACTCAATGGTTAGAGTATTAATTGAGAGGACCGATCAAATTTTGTATTGAATATTTTTTAAGACTTTTAAGAAATTGAAGTTTTAGAAAAATATTTCTATATTTAGTTTTTTAATATGTGACTATGAGGCATATTAACATTTGCATATTTTTATTTATTAAGATTAAATAATATGCACCTTGTTAGCAAATTTCGGGCACTCTTCTTTAGATTTTAATTGCAATTTTTTTATGTTTCTCCTTTTGCTTTGAAACTTCTTCTAGAAGATGATGTAAGAGGGGTTAGTTTCCCTCATTTTATTTAGTAGTTTAATTCATTTTCTTAAAAAAAAAAAATAGTCTGCACCCCCTGGTCCGAGGTCCTGGATCCGCCACTGCTTTTACTGACCCTAATAACAATCTTTGGGATTGATGTAATAACATGGTAATCTCTTCTCAAGTTTACAAAAGCACCATATGTATTATAATCCGACTTTGAGGTGTGACTTGGTGCACTATAAGGCACCATAAAGCCCTAAATAAAATATAAGAAAAGGAATTTAATTTAATTTTGATACATATATAGTCCGTAGTTTTCTAATTTTCTTATCCAAAAAATATTTTTATTTATTTTGATAAAATCAAATTTATATTGTTTTTCTAACATAAAAGACCTTATCTTAATATTTGCTTTAGGCCAAACAATATATTAGACTGGCTTTGCTTGCAAAAATATGGCAGAAGTGTGCATATGGAGATTTTTGTTTTTGCACGCTCTCAAAAATTTCTCACGCGCTACTTAAGTTGTGAATTTAGTTTGCATCTTAATTGTCCAAGACCATATCTTGATTTTTCACTAGAGCGGCTGTGACATAGCATCAATCAATCTCACACACCCTAAAATTATATAAATTAAAATATCTTTTTAATTTTTCAATCACTCACTCATACTATGTTTTATTCAAAATATTTTTATGGAAGTGAAAGACGAGTTCGTATTTTAACTTGAAACAGTGTTTCATTCAAAATATTTTCATGGGGTGAAAGAAGGATCGGGGGGTCATAAAAATTAGACTTTTATAAAGGTTTGTTAATTAAAGTGCGAATTGAGTTTGCACTTTAAGTAACATATTCTTCTAAATTTTACGTTTTTACACACTCACTAACTTGCAAGATAAAATTGGAAAGATAAGGGATGGGTAAAAGGATAAGGGTAGGGTTGGGAACAGGCCAGGCCTTGACAGGCCTGAGCCTGGCCTACGATTTTTTTTCAGGCCTGAGCCTGGCCTGTGGCCTATCAAATATTATTTTTTTTGGTCTGGCCTGAGCCTTTTAAAAGCCTGGTCTGGCCTTGTAGCCTGTTTAAAAGTCTGTGTTACATTAAAGTTTCTCTATATAGTTTTTTTAAATAGGCTAAACAGGCCTTCAAAAGTTCACATTTAAATTTTTATAATTTCTACAACATTAAGAAAAAGCTAATAATATGATTAACACAATAATTAAAAACTAGTAAAATAACAAATACGATTACGAAAAGTCGCAATAATTAAAAGCTAATAATATTTATATAAATAATATTTTTTTATAAGATATAAATAATAATATTATATAAATAATAATTATTATAAACAGGCCGGCCTATCAGGTTTCGTAGGCCTTTTTAGAAGCCTAAGTCTGGCCTATTTATCTAAACAGGCCGTTTTCAAAGCCTAATCCTGGCATTTTTAATAACCAGGTCAGGCCAGGCCGAAGGCCCCTGTAGGCCGCCTGGCCTATTCCCAACCCTAGATAAGGGGCATGAAAAGATATTATTATCTGATACTGCTCAAAACTTTAATTAGGGGATCCACTTTATGTTAATGCTATTGTTAGGAAATAATGGCAAATAAGTTTGTAAATGCTCTTTAAGCTTCAAGATCTTTTCTATTTTGGACCGATCCCCTCACTCTAAATTTTTATTAGCAAAATAAAAATTATCATCATCTTAATAAAAATTCACTACAAAGAAAGTTTGATTAAACAGAAATCCAGAATGAAATGGGTCAGAGAAGGAGATTCCAATTCTCATTTTTTTCATGTTAGTCTCAAAGGCAGAAGAAGGAGAAATCAATTGTCGCTGCTCAAGAGAGGTGATGAGTGGATTCAAGGGGTTGACAACATCAAATTGGAAGTTAAGGATTATTTTGCAAGAAACTTCAATGAAGATTGGCACAACAGACCTTTTGTTCATGGTATTGATTTTAATGTTTTATCGGCAGATGACAATGAACTTTTGATACAACCTTTTTCGGAAGAGGAAGTTAGAGATGTGGTATGGAGTTGCGATGGAAACAAGAGCCCCGGGCCGGATGGTTTCAACTTTAACTTCTTAAAGGAGTGCTGGTCCACGTTGAAATTCGATGTGATGGAATTTTTGTATGAATTTCATCATAATGCAGTCTTACCAAAAGCTATCACCGCATCGTTTCTAGCTCTCATTCCTAAGAAAGACCATCCTCAACAATTATCTGATTATCGACCCATCTGCTTGATTGGTATTCTTTATAAACTCTTATCTAAACTGTTGGCTGGAAGATTGAAGAATATGATGGGTAAGCTCATTTCAAACTGTCAGACAGCTTTTATTCCAGGTAGACAGATTTTGGATGGTGTAGTGGTCCTCAATGAAATTATTGATTTAGCCAAACGTAGAAAAAATTGCTGTTTATTTTTTAAAGTGGATTTTGAGCGTGCATACGATACTATTAATTGGAATTATCTGGAACGAATGATGGTAAAGATGGGGTTCGCCGAAAAGTGGATGAGTTGGATGAGAGCGTGCATATTTAATAGTTCGATGTCAGTCTTGGTTAATGGTAGTCCCTCACAGGATTTCATGGTTGGCAAGGGTTTGAGGCAAGGCGATCCACTTTCTCCATTTTTATTTTTGATTGCAGCTGAAGGTTTAACTGGGATGGTTAAAAAGGCAGTGGAAATTGGAAAGTTTATGGGTTACAAAGTATCTGATTCAATTGGTTTCGAGTTACTACAGTTTGCTGATGACACAATCTTATTGGGCGAATGTTCTTGGGATAATGTCCGTACTATGAAGTCTATATTAAGAGGCTTTGAGTTGGTTTCGGGATTGAAGATAAACTTTGTTAAAAGCAAAATTTATGGGATTAATGTTGATTCCAATTTTCTGGCTGCTGCATCAACTTATTTAGCCTGCAAATATGATTCAATCCCATTTAAATTTTTGGGCTTACCTGTGGGTGCAAATCCTAGGAGGCAGGCGACTTGGAAACCTATAGTTGAATCTATGTCGAAGCGGCTGTCCAGTTGGAACGCTCGGAATCTTTCGATTGGAGGTAGGGTGACATTGATTAATTCTGTGCTGTCAAGTCTCCCGCTATATTTTTTTTCATTTTTCAAGGCACCTCGCTGTATCATTCATCAGTTGGAGAGGATTCAGCGGAATTTTCTTTGGAATGGAGGAAAGGAGGATAAAAAGATTTGTTGGGTTAAATGGTCTCAGGTGTGTTTACCCAAAGATAAGGGCGGATTAGGTGTTAAAAGTTTAGAACATTTCAATTTGGCTTTGTTGTGTAAATGGAAGTGGAGGTGCATTATCGACAAAGACGCAATTTGGTTTGATCTTTTGAATTTCAGGTATGGGCCTCTTTCTATCAAATTTTTAAGTTGGGATCCTGTTGTAACGGGTCATAAGGAATCCCTTTGGTGGAGAGACGTTGTGAGCGTTGGTGGGAAGGATGGAGATTGTTGGTTTCCGACACAAGTCAGCAGCGTGTTGGGTAACGGTAATTCTATAAGTTTTTGGAAAGAGAAATGGCACGGGGCTGCTCCCTTAAAGAACTTATTTCCCTGTTTATTTGACAAAGTGCAGTTTAAAGATTGTGTAGTATCCGACTTAATTCAGTCAGGCAATTTCCATTTGAATTGGCAACAAGAGTGGTTATTGTCATTATCGCAAGTTGATCAGCAGGAGAAGGATGAATTGGAAAATCTATTATTTGGAGTGGTGTTGCAAGCGGGTTCAACGGATCGATGGCGTTGGATTCCTGAATCTACAGGAATGTTTAGCGTTAAGTCTGCGTATTGTCTAATGCAAAATCTTTATGAGCCGATTTCTATTGATTCTGATTTGCTGGAAGCCTTACTCACTATGTGGAAGAATGACATTCCATCAAAAGTGGGAGTCTTTGGTTGGCGTTTATTACTAGACAAGTTGCCTACTAGGGCAGCCCTCGCTTCTAAAGGTATTTTATCTAATCCTCATGATTTACCTTGTGTTTTCTGCTTTCAAGCGGTGGAGACCAGTCATCATCTTTTCTTTAGTTGCGGCAAGGCTATCGATTTATGGAAGCAAGTTTTTACATGGATGGGTGTTGAAGCATCACTTCAGGTTGGAGGTAGGCATCACTTTACGTTTTTTGGGTCTCTTGTCAAATCCAAGAAAGGGGGGAAAGTGAAACATTTAATTTGGTTGGCGACAACTTGGTGCTTATGGCGTTTGAGAAATAACATTGTATTTAGAGGTGATTTTGCTGATTTTTCTGGTTTACTTGATCAAATTAAATTTGTCTCTTGGCTCTGGTTTAGTGGTAGAGCAGGGCGTAAATCAGGTTATTTGTATCACAATTGGTGTATGAATCCTCTTTGTTGTTTTCAAAGCATTTGAGGTCTTCAATTTCTTTCTTTGTATTGTAAGGATTGAGTACTCCTTGTACTCCTTATTAATACATTGTTTGCTTATCAAAAAAAAATCATCTTAATAATCTTTTTTATTAATTTGTGGGGGATAGAATCTTCTTTATTAATTTACTTCTAATGACTAAATAATTAATTAATAGTTATTTACTACTAATATTTATTAATTATCTCGCTCAAAAAAATTTATTAATTATCGAATAATTTAACATTCTTAATCTATGTAATTTTTAAAAGAATATTACTTAGTTAGGTTTGACCACGGTTCGATCCTCTCAATTACGATTGGGAGGAGGTTGAAACGATTTGATGCAAAAAATGACCTCCGAACTAATATTTAACCTAAATTTTAAGATATTTTCATTTCACCCTCCCCTCTAACAATATATACTAATAACTAAATAATTTAAATTTAATGACCTGTCCCAATCCACTCGATACTAGATTGATTTAGTTTATATTGGATAATAATAATTTTCACTAAAATCGCTCCCACAAACCTCCTTAATTTTTTTGTCAATTAGCCTAATGACAATACTCACATTTAAATGTGAAAAAACGCAGAATTCGGGGTTCGAATTTCGACCAATTCAATAATATCTCTGCTAACTACTATTTGAGCTACACTTATGAGACACAAACCTCCTTAATTTTTTTTTTTGAGGTATCAAACATCCTTAATTTAATTGTGTTGTTTAATACTTTATTTTAGTCTTATAAAGAAAATTAGTTTTGTTTTTCTTAAAAAAAATGATTTATTTTATTTTTACATATAAAAAAAAGAAAAAATAATTCTAGTAAGTAGTAAATGGCGGGTGAATAGCACTGAATAGAAGAGCGCGTGATAGCAGGTGAGTTTAATGACATTGGCATAGAGAAGAGAGAGAGAAAATGGAATTATTCTTTTCTCCTCAAATACTCCTTCCTTCCTTTCCTTTCTTCCCCATTTCTCTCTCTCTCTCTCTCTCTACAAAACCCTTTCTTTCTCTCTCTTCTGCAACCCATTTTAAGGTTCGTTTTCCGATTCCCAATTTCCTTGTCTTTTCTTCCTTCTACATCTTTTTCTTTCACTCTTCAAACCTTTTCAACTTCTCAAACTTTCTTCGTAGTAGTAGTACTTCAAAAACTTTACTTGTTCTTCAACACTGTCAAATTTCGTACTAAACAACAACAATTGGTACTCCTTTTCTTTTTCTGCTTCATTTTAATATGCCATTGTTTTGTGTTGTTCCTCAATTTGATTTTTTTTTATAGACGTGATTAGGGTTCTCGGTGTTGTTATTGTTACTGATTGTCAATTATTAATTCTATTTTGTTTCGAATTAGAGTTTGTTGTATGTTATTAAATTGTTAATTGTTAATGAATTTAGTTTAATTTTTGAAATCATTTGCTGCATTGGAATTATAAGATTGTGTTTTGAATTTGGGATTTTTTGGGTTTTTTTTATTTGTTGAGTGTTGTGGAAGTACTGATTTTGGTGATGAATTGTGGGGATTTGGTGAAAGTTTGAGCCTTTAAGTGATTCTATTGCGATTTTCTAAGTGTGTCATTTTGGGTTTTCTTTTGAATTTTGTTTCCTCCTTTCAGTGATTTTGGTGATGAATTATGGGAATTTGGAGAAAATTTGAGCCTTTGAGTGATTCAATTTCAATTTGCATAGTGTGTGCTTTTGGGTTTTCTTTTGAATTTTGTTTGGTGATGAATTGTGGGAATTTAGAGAAATTTTTTGAGCCTTTGAGTGATTCAATTGCAATTTGCATAGTGTGTGCTTTTGGGTTTTCTTTTGAATTTTGTTTGCCCCTTCTGGTGATTTTGGTGATGAGTTAGTGGAATTTGGAGAAAGTTTGAGTATTTGAGTGATTCTATTACAATTTGCAAAGTGTGTACTTTTGGGTTTTCTTTGGAATTTTGTTTGCCCCTTGTTTACTTCTTCTAGGTGACTTTGTCTGCAGGGCTTTTGGAATGAGTGTCTGCAACAATGTCAATATGTTGACACGAAAGATTCTTTTGATATCGTCTTTTAATTGTACTATTTATATGGGGGATTAGGCTGTTTAATTATGTGATAATACAGTCTGGTTTTGTAGTAGTGAATGTTATAGTTGGGTACTTTTGTTGTTGTTATTGTTTTTGTACTGTATTGTCTTGTTGAAGAATTCAAAACATATTCGGCAGACGGGAAGAACTGAATATTGTTGAATGGGTAATAAACTCGGGAGGAGGAGACAAGTGGTAGATGAAAAATATACACGTCCCCAAGGGTTGTATAATCATAAAGATGTGGATCAGAAGAAGCTGAGGAAGCTAATCCTTGAATCAAAGCTAGCACCTTGCTATCCTGGAGATGAAGAAACTGCCTGTGACCGTGAAGAGTGCCCAATTTGCTTTCTGGTATGGTTTTCATTTCTTCCATACCTATTCAGTTACAGTAATTTTTGGAAATATGATCAAATAAGTCAATTCAACTCGGTGCATTTTTTCAATCAAAATTTGACATGTGATCGATCACCTTCGGGGTTTAATTTATTCTTTCTTCGAGCCAAACTGATGGAGGATGTAACTTTGAGCTCTTTTACATAAACTTGCTAATCTGAATAAAAGGAGCACTAAGCATTATGGGCTGTTTTTACTTTATACTTGTTTCTTTGAAATCTGTTCCTAAATGTGAACACATATTCCTTTTCTAATCATTCTAATCCACTATGCTTTGTTTTTTCCTTGATTTAGTATTATCCAAGTCTAAATCGATCAAGGTGTTGCACAAAAAGCATCTGTACAGGTAATGATTGTTTATATATATTCTTTCATAAGCATTTGTATGCAACCTGATTGATTTCCTTTTTATCAGAGTGTTTTTTGCAGATGAAAGTCCCAAATTCAACTCGGCCTACACAGTATCCTGTATTACTAGTTGTTTGTTTTCAATACGAGGACATAACTTAAAATTGATTGTCTAGCAACTTTTTTATTGCTTTTGTTTGTCTAGAATAATTGTTTGCCTTAACAGCATCAGATGTCCCTTCTGTAAAACGGCAAACTATGCTGTGGAGTATCGTGGTGTAAAATCAAAAGAAGAGAAGGGATTGGAACAGATTGTAAGTTGTTATCTTCCATGATTATTGTCTCTTGAAATACAGTTTCCGAAAAACAATTTATAGTGAATAAAGTATTGTATCCATACTCATAATTATTCAGGAGGAGCAGCGTGTTATTGAAGCAAAGATTAGGATGCGGAAGCAGGAACTTCAGGATGAAGAGGAAAGAATGCATAAAAGACTAGAAGTAAGCTCTTCAAATGTGAATGTGGCTGTTGCAGATGTTGAATACAGTTCAAATGCAGGTAGTCTTTAAACACAGTTCTGGATTTTGTCTGTCTGTGTAATGTGTCTATGTGACAAATTCTAGTTGCATAAATTATGTTGTTTCATTTTTTGTAGTGGCTGAATCTTCATCTTCTGCCATTGAACCTGATGAAATCGTCTCTTCTCAAGACTCGTGTGCCACACCAATGGTTAGACCATCTCCTGCCACTAGGGCCAATAGGTATGACAGGCTTCACTTCTCTCTACGGATCCCCCAAAATTTTCTTATTATGTCTTTTGGCGTTTCTGCGTCCATTGTTTTTGTACCAACTTATGGATATTTGATCTGTTAATTATGCTGTGTGTGCATCATCAAATATTGAGTCTATTACGAAACGAGAGATAATATCCTTCTTGATCTAGTATGAATACTGATATATTAGTCATATCTATGATTTTTTTGCTAAGGCTTAGACAATTCTTTCAACCAATAGGGTTAAAAGGAGTACTATACTCATGTCTAAATTTAATCATTTGAAGTGCACAAGTCTCTATGTAAGCTGATTCAATCCATAAATGGGTGGAAAGCTTCATATTGCTTGGGTCTCCAAGTTAGAGATGTAAGTATGAATATTAGCCATCTGTTGAATAATAATTGTAATGTGCCGAAAATCTCCCTGGAAGATGCTTAGTTCAAGTAATTCCTTGAGCGTTTTGAGTCCAGATAAGCTGCATTTATATCCTATATATGTTTGGAATGCAATTTTCAGTTTTGTAGAAAAAGTGCCCTTTTTTCCCTGTATCCATAAGTTTTTATAAGTGCTTAAAAGTGGACCTAGAGGGCCAGGTTGCAAGTTATTTTGGTTCATGTGAGTTGTATTTGTGACTATGCTCATTGTTTTAGTTTGTTGATTTGGAGAGTAGTTTTGGATGGCAGGCTGTTTTAGCTTTCTTATGCATCAGCTGTTTTGATTTGGAATTTTGGATTATGAAGATCGAATATTGTAGGGGGTTTATTTTGTGCCAACACAAGTGATATATGACGATAATTGCATTAATGATAGTCTTCTATTGCATCTCCAATGGCTAATGCAAGGCTAATAACATCCACATTATAGCCTTTATTTAACACCGCACTACATTTCTTTTAGAAAACTAGCTGAAGAGAAAACTTTATGATGGTTATATACACACCACACCGTAGGTGGAACCCCATCATTTTTTGTTTGTCCATTTAGGTCCATGACTTGTTAAATAATTAGTAAATATGTGTGTCCACTATTTTTATGGCCATGAGTGCTTGATTATTTTATGTATTGCATTTTGGAAATTATAATTTCTGGGCACACCTTATATTTTATGCTAAATGTTTATGTGGTAAACTGCAGAGATGATGAATTTGATGTCGATCTTGAGGACATTATGGTCATGGAAGCAATCTGGCTTTCCATTCAGGTAAAGAATTTTGTTTGAATATGCTCACAATTTGATTTAAATTCTTTTGGGTGATGACAATGTACTATATAGTCTTTCGTTGGCGCCTATAGTCTATCAATTTATAAATTGTTCAGCTTCAGTTTATTTTGCTCAAGTTCTGTATAACGATGATGAAAAAAAGAAGCAATTCTTCCAAGGGAGCCGATTATCTGTTTTTGTCTTGTCGAACCTCATTATTATTATTTACCATTATTATTATTTGCTTCTAAAATGTGATTTTGGGATGAGATAAATATATAATATCCAGAGTTGAGTTTGGGATGAAAGAAATACGAAGAATAATCCTTTTCATTTAAATTTCTTTATAGCTCAGGTAGCACTGATCTGTGATCACTCTATAAATAAACTACTTATGGAATCACATAACTTTTCAATTTATATGACAATGCCTGTTTACTTTGTGAAAACATTTTCTATTTTCATTTCCTAAAATTTGTGTTAATTTTACTTGCTAACAAAGAGATGCTAGACTCTTGAAGTCAACAATTGTGTGCATTTCTTTTTGGAAGCAATGAAAATGTCAAAAGAATTGTTTTCATTATTTCCTAAAATACGTCATCTCTATAACTAGCATTTCATTTCAAGAGTCTGGCATCTTTTTAGCAAGTTAAAATGAACACATTTTAGAAATGAAAATAGAAAATGTTTCAATTTTAGCAAAGTTAAAATGAACATATATTTCGGATTGTTGTGTTTGTTTCCATGTGATGTGATGCTTCATTAATGCCTGTGGTGAGTGGTGACTACCTCACAGCTTTTAACTGACCCTTCACTAAAATTACAGCGCCTGTCTGTGCATGTATATTATAAACAATAAACAATAATTATTATAAAATACATACCGATACAGTTTCTATAGTTAGCTCAAAAAGGTAAATCATGCTTAATTTTATCCAAAAAGTTTGCTTGGCATCTAGTCAACTCCAATAGCATTCCAAAGTCAACACTGTGAACTCTGTACATTACAGCATATTCATCATTCAAAGCATAGGGTAAAACTATAAATATATGTTCCTATTATGAAATTCAATGGATATGCTGCCATGTACAAGGTTCAGCAAACCCAAGTCCGCTAATACTACTAAATATATGTTCATATGTGATGGTGATTGTGATTGACTCAATGTATGCATTAAAATTACAGGAGAATGGAAGGCAGAAAAATTTATCTTTTGCTGATGCTACTTCTGGCCACTACGTAGCTGATGATCGTTATGCTTCGTCTCCCATGGTTCCACCACAGACAGGACCATCCTCATCCCCATCGGGGGGTCTTGCTTGTGCCATTGCAGCTCTTGCTGAGCGTCAGCAAATGTCTGGAGAATCGTCTGTAAGCTCCAACAATGAAAATTCATCTTCATTCAACATGCCACCGGGTTCCAGAAGGTTTTATAACAGGCTTGGAAGAGATATGGTTAGTTATTCACCCTCAGAAAACCTGAATGAAGGACCACCTGATGATGCTATGTCAATGACTAGGAGTCACGGTGAATGGAGCATAGATCATGGATCACAGGTAGCTGAAACGACAACTAGCTATGCAAACTCTGTTGAAGCAGAAGATCATGGTGAACTGTCATCATTGTCACAGTCTAATGACATTAATGGAAGCTTTCAAAGTCCCACAGACCCCATTGTTCCCGAGAGTTTTGAGGAGCAGATGATGCTGGCTATGGCTGTCTCTTTAGCTGAAGCTCGAGCCATGCCAAGTGGACAGAGTGCTTCATGGCAATAGTTTTGGTCAAGGTACTGCTGGTTCAATCTTTCTTAAATTTGTGATGCTTACCTTGACTATGTGGCCTGCCGGGTCCTGAGTTTGGAATTTGAGCAAAAGTCACACATTGTGTGCAATTTTGGTCAAGGATCAGGTAGCGATTCTCTTTTCACACGAATTTATATATATAGATGTCAAAGGAAAACGAATGATTCAAGTTGATGAAAGGTTGTTGCTTAATGCCATATTTTTTTTACTGTGTGTGATGTTCTCTCCCGCTCTCTCATTGGTTTTCTGTAAATAGTTTTTGTCTTTGATTAATCTCTTTTAGTTCTTATAGTAATATGTGGCACATTTTAGACATGTATTGGACAAGAAAGGAAATTAAATATCTATGTCAGTACAATTCATCATTGGTTCCATTCATTTAGAGGTTATTGATTTATCTCTAAAACTTGTACCTGGCAGAACTTTATAACATAAATTAAATCGCGTAGCCAATCTCACCTAATGGGAAAATTTAAGTTGTAGTAATCTAATTTATGGCAACATGTGTAACTTCCTGGTGAAGCAGTTTAAAATTTTTTCTATCTTTGCTGTGGATTGAGTCTGACTCTAAATTGGTTATCTTAGCTTTCAAGTCATCTAGCATAATTCCTTGGCATTTTAAAAATAGAGGGGAGAATTGTATGCACCTTGTTAGCTCTATGAATGTTTTAGTTACTCCTATTTATAGAGAAGGAAATTAATGTGCCGATAATATTGCTAGCTTGGGTTGGGTATGCAAGGTAGCAATTGGCGGGACTCTATTCCTTCTGTGTCTCTTTTTCCTTTTTAATATAATTTCTGTTTGGTAAACAAAAGTTTGAAATTTTGTCTATTAGAATTGTATGAGACTTTCATTAAATTTGAGATTAACATTTAACAGACCTGTTACTTAAACATATCAGAGTCTTCACATATTTAGACTTCCCTTTTTTATTTATCTGTTTTATATTTTTCTCACCTTTATGGTTTTTTTTTTTTTGAGGTCTATATTGACCTTATCTGTTCATGGATCTTTTCCCATATTGTCAATGTAAGTAGGTTACTTTGGTAAGATTTGGCAGACCAATATGCTTGTCGCTATTTGCTCTGCTACATCATAATAGGCATCAATGCTAGAGTATTAACATTTGTGCCATACTTCAGTGGTTGTTGGGACACAATATAAGTGTTTATGCACTGGTATAAAAATGGCTGAAAATTGGAGCCACCGCAGTGGGAAGAACGGGCAAAGCACACGAGGTAGTTGGCTTTGAGGTGGGGCACCCTATTGCGGCATCCATCGAAGCGTCAGTTAGGATGGATTTTACAAAATAAAGGTATTGTCTAAAACATGGGACAAATGAATGATAGAGTGCAATGTTGCAGCGACACCACAGAGTGCAAAGCGGTAGACTAGTAGAGCAAGAAATCCCGACATTATAGGCCCGTTCAGTGTCAGAATAATGTCATTGTGGCAATCGACCATTTAAGTATTAGTACACCGTTTTTCGGTCTTCTACCTTATACCTGTCCATGCTCATTCAAAGCTATCTGAAAATAATAAGTAAAAATTCTACTTGTTCCGTTTCGCATATTTTATCATTCAGAACGCCTAATGAATGATTTGGTTGAGTAATTATTGATATAATAAGTAAAGGTACATCCTTGTTTTTGTGCATTACAATGACCAATATTGCAACATCATACTTATGTATTGAAGGAAAAATTCTATGATTTATGAGAAAGAGGAGTGAGGAAAAAAGGATTTTGGTAACGCCTATTTCACCATTGCTTTAGTAGCTAGCTCTATAGTATACATGGAGGAGTTGTGGAAAAAGGACTTAAACACAATCTTTTAAGTATTAGCCAATTTTGTGACAATGGGTACACTAACTTTTAACCCCCATGAAAATATTAGCGTTTAATTTTAGTGTTTAATTTTTTTCATTTGTTGTTGTCTTTTTTTATATCCTACAATATGACTTGTTTATATTGAAAGCTGCAATAAAATTAACTAACTAGTACTTTAGAGAATAGGAAAACATACGAAAATCCAAAATACAAAAATACCAAATGAAAATCTAAGATACAAAATCAGCAAATAAAAAACACCACCACTACTACTACTACTACTAATTAGTAGAACCACAAACATAAGTCTAATAATAACATGGAAGGTTTAAACCCAAGATTAATGACAACAAAAACACAATTGTCTTTCATCAAGCACTTTATTTTAGACTTCTTACCCACTCATTAAAGCTACCAACAGATTTACTGATATACTCAGTCCCAGGTTTGAAATCAATGGACAGTTTAGGAGAAAGTTTTGGATATGATAGCAAACATACACTTTCCACAACTTCATCCCATAAGCAGTCATCCAAAAACCAAATTGTAATATTCTCCAAAACTCCACCGTTTAATATTAAGTACTTAACGAATTCAACTTCAAACTCTCCACCTTTATATCCTTTTATTATAAGGGACTTTAGGTTGTGGCTGACACACATACATGGCTTCCTTTTTGGCCAAAACAAACCTCCAGGGTAAGTAACAGAGTCGTTGTCATTCTCATCCAAATCGACCTAGAGTATATATATATATATATATATATATATATATATATATATATATATATATATATATATATATATATATATATATATATCAGGCAAAATTAATATTCTTAATCAAATGATTCGCATTCTAATGAAACCTTAATCACACTTTTTAGTGGTTCTCATGTTTCATTTTTTTCAAATTTGCCATACTTTCTACAATTTTCTGCAGGATGAAACTCTCTTCATTCACATTATGCATTTCATCTATAACAGATGAATTCTGATACCCCCTCAGCTTGGTTGAGTGCTTGTAGATTATGCAAGACATATTTTTGTGAATAAAAAAATTAAAAATTATAACAATGACTGAAAAAACTCAAGGAGATTGATATTAAGATGGCAGAACTCAAATGAGCAATTGTTATTTGAAGTGATTTAATGTTATTGAAATATTATTATGCAATCGAATAAAATATATGGATTTGAATAAATTTCATGATATGAATAAACTTAAATTATCTTACATTACACATATGCATTAATTAAATAGTAGTAGTAGTAATAATAATAATAAATTATAATGAATTTATGGAAGTGAACTTTATATGCATATAAACATATATAGTCATCAATTAAGTTTTCAAGATAATCAAATGATTCACATTCTAATGAAACCTTAATCACACTTTTTTCCAGTAACATCCTCATCCACCACACAACATCCCCACTTGCACAACTTTCAGACAAATGTATAATTCTACAGCTTTTTAACGGACTAATATGATTGTTCATAATTGATTCAATTAACAAGGTTGCTTCAGCAATTGTATCGTAAAGTTCCTCCTCTTTAGGAGCTATTTTTCATGCCTAAATCTCAATCATATATTGTTGAAATTCATCTATTTAATTAGAAAAGTGGAAGCAATTTGAATTAATCTAACTATTGAAAAAAAACAATACTCTTTGTGTGTCGATTAATTTAATGGCTTGTATGGAGGGACTGGAGAAGATCAACTCCTAAAAAACAATCATAAAACCAAGATCTTATAATAAAAAACACATAACTACTTTTACCTGATATCTATAACATTGTGCTTACGATGCATAGTCATTGCAAGACGATGGTTAGGTTCAGAACTTTGATCCAAGACTTCAACATTTTTCGTTGGTCAAAATTAAGATGAGAAGAATGCATCCACATTGTTTCCCAACACTTGGAAAGAACACTTATTCTCACAATTTCCACTACCGAAAGTAGAGAAATAATAGAAGTTAGAACACCATTAGGAAGATTGTTGATCAAATATGCTTCTTCCTCTCCATAACTCTCACATTTTTATGTTGTTCTTCACTATTCTTCCTTCTTCTAGTTTCTTCTTCTTTTTATAAGCAAAAACCACATATTTAGTGCAACCCATTTAATATTTTTCTTTGGTCAATTAATTCAATTGTTAATTTAAAAATTTAATTAATATTTTATATATTTAAAATAGAATTTTTCATAATAATTTAACGTTTATATTGACTAAAAAACATTATTATTAATATTTGGTCAAAGGAATCAACTGTTGATTTGAAATTTTAATTGATTACTATATGTGTATATGCATATAAAGATTACTTCCATAAATTCATTATAATTTATTATTATTATTTAATTAATTCATATGTGTAGGGTAATTTATGTTTTATTCATGAATTTTATTCAAATCCATGTATTTTATTCGAATACATAATAATATTTCAATAACATTAAACCACTTCAAATGATAATATTGCTCATTTGAGTCATGGTTGAGTTTTTTCTCAATAACCTTAGTTAAATCAATTGAATCATCAACAAACAAGTTGACTACAAAAATTTTGTTGCGTAAAGCCTCGAACATAAGTAGATCCAGCTCTTTTTTAGCTACATGATTTTGCAAATTTTAGTCAATTACCCCATGTGACGTGCATCTTAATCAATTATCCCTGTGACGTGGCACCACGTAGACATGTGTCACGTATGCAGTTAACCGTCACGTCATCAAAATAGATAGAGTAAACGCAATAGGGGGAATTTGATTGGTGTTTTACAATTTAAGGGGAGTATTTGTAAATTTTGATATTTTAGGAAGTATTTGACAAATTCTGAAATTCCAAGAAAATAGTTGATATTTCACTGATATAAGAATTATCCCAACCATACTGCGATTGGATGATTCTAATGTCAGGCACGTAGACGATTTGGTTAAGAGAAACACTTGTTTTACGAAACCTAAAAGCAAAATCCATGTTCTTTATGGGTTTGTCTAACATTGCAAACATTGCATTATTTTGTACTCCATTGAAATAGTAAATTATTACCAACCAATTTTGAAACGAAGAGCTCAATGCACCCACAGCTGGGATAAAACAAAAGGAAAATCTTTAAAACAAGTGCAAGATTTTTGAATTGTGAAGAAACTGACAAAAAGACAAGTTGGATTTCCAAGAGAGAGCACCCGTAGTATTTAATTTTTCAGAAAAAGGAGCATCCAATCAATTTAATACTAATAATGTCCTCAAGTCATAGTTTAATTAGAAAAAGGGTTTTGCTAACCGGTGTCCCCGAGGCAAGAACTAAAAAAAGAAATAAAATAAAAGTTGTGCATGGAAAACATCAAAATATAAACTTTTGTTGTATTGACTACACTATTTCCAAGGAAAACTTTCTAAATTTGAATCCTTAACAAGTGCCCCTAGGGCACTATTTATAGGGGTGGCAAAGTGGGCATGCCCGCCCCGTTTAAGCCCGCCCAAAAGCGGGGCGGGGCGGGGAAACTTAGGTATCCGGGTTCAACAACTCAAGCCCGCCCGTTTATTGGCGAGTTGGCGGGCCGGCCCGCCAAATACTCTTTTTTTTTTTTTTTTTTTTTACTCCTAGTTGATGTTAAAAAAAATACTAGCACTTACAATTACCCTTAATTAAACTAATAGAAACATCAACTAAGTTAATAAATAATTCATTACAATATAAGATAAAAGGATAAATACTAGCAAGTGATAATTCTCATTTGAAACAAGCAAACAAGCTGGAAGTCAATTTGTGGGTAGACGAAGTAGCGGAAGATGTAATGCTTGTGGAAGTTGTGGTAGATGAATTAGGAATGGAAGAATAATTCTCAAAGAGACCGTACGACTTCTTCTTAACTTCTTCCATTTTACATTTAGAAGTAAGTGGATCAACTTTTGAGTAACAAAATTCCAAAGTAGAAAGTTTTATCCTTGGGTCAAGAACCGCTCCTAGAGCAAGCACCACACTATTTTCAATAAAAGTAAAAAAATATAAAAAAATTAAAAAACCCGCGGGCTAACCCGTCCCGCCCCGTTTTTTAGGCGGGTTAGGCGGGGGCGGGCCACCTTAAGGTAGCGAGCCGAAAACCTCAGCCCGGCCCGCAAAAAATGGTGGGTCGAATGGGTCGGCCCGGCGGGCCTGGCCCGTTTTGCCACCCCTAACTATTTAGCATTTGCCATTAGAAAAAATGCTAAAATGATTAGACCGGACGTTATAATTAGGGTTTTAATTTCGGTTCTCTCACTTTTATGTGTGAGTTTATAATGATTTTATTTTATCATTTCATCTATATATATCTACCAAGAAAAAAATATAATATTAATTGATCTTATTCGGATCAGAGCCGATCTTTGTCCAATGGTGCTCCTCTCCCGTTCTGATGAATGGGAGAGAGATTTTGTACTTGGATGTGCTACGACGCTCAAGTCAATAAGAGCAGAAATAAGGTTTCAAGAATATTAATAGAATAAAATGTATCTGACTCCTCTACAAGAGAGGAGTATATATAGCCATCGGCACAAGGCTGAGACTCTTGATGAGCAAATCAATGCCATCAAGTGGCTGTCGGACAATGGCCGAGGAGTCATGAAGAGCAGTGAATGTTCATCATTCCGATGTAGGCCGTTACGGAAGGCAATACTTCATAAACCGTTGACGAGAGACGGACGATCTTGGGCGTTCAACATTTAGGTCATGCTCAACGATTGAGGAGGAGGATTTCCTTAGTTATTGGACCTAAGGTCTAGTCCAAAATACTAATAATGAATTAAAAAAATATATATAATACTAATAATGAATTGACCCATGAACGGTTAGATGAGATGTTGCGGGCCTCTTCTAGTTTAACCAATGTCATGAGTTCGATATATGGCTTGAGCATATAGCAGTGTTAAAACTCTTAAGGAGAATTTGTCATCTATTTGAATCCCATAAGACTCAAGAAAATAGTCTATGCAGTTGCGCACAAATGATACTCAATTTATGTCAAAAAAAATAATAATGAATTGATTCTAATAATAAGAAACTTGAATCCTTTGTTTAAATAAATGGCGTAGAGTATGATTCCTGATGACTCTAACCACTATTTTACGTGTTACATAAAATTTATCGATAGAGATTGATCATTTTGCAATAAAAATTTCGTACTAAATACTAATAATGTAGTATAAAAAAATTACAAATAAGGTTTATTAGACAATATGATCCTATTATCATTGGATATATCGGTGTCAAGTTTTTTTTTTTAGTACATTATATCGGTGTCAAGTTCATTTTGATGAATAGTGAATGTCATTTTAATTAGAGCTAAATATATATATAGAAACCAAAAACATATTTAACTAAAATTATGAATTAAATTATTTTTATTGTTAAATATATTTTTAGTTCCTATAAAATTGTATTCTTTCAAGCTTAGTTTTTATTGACTTTATTTGATAGTTTTAGTCCTCCATAATATTTTTTTTAACAAGCCAAAATGAGATATGCATATATAGAAAAAGTAATAAGGTGTGCCAAAGGAGACTAAAAGGTCTAAATATACAAAAATAATCTCTATTTTAAAATAATCTCTATTTACCAAAAAAGCTAAAAAAATATTAAAATGAGATATGCATATTTAACATATTTTTAGAAAAATAATATCTATTTTAAAAACTTTTTATAAAAAATGGATACTCTTATCCCCTAACTAAATATGGATACTTTTAGTCCATAAAATTAGTCTCTATAAAATGCAAATAGGGATTAAAAATGAATAGAAATAATTTAAATACCAAATTTTAAAGTTCGTAATATTGTAAGAACTAAAACTATATTTAATTACTCCTTCCGTCCCAAAATATAAGCAAAAATTTGTTAATAAAAATGAATATATTAGGTCTTAATTTTGAATCAAATACATCAAGTTCGTTTGACTCATTTTTGCTTATATTTTGGGACATAGATGATATTTGTTTTATGATTTTTAATTCATTTTTAGGAATTAAGGAGGACTATTTTATACATTAAATTATTGAAAATCCTTTTCCCGAAAATGACCTTTTTTGTTTTATACTCTTTCTGTGCAGAGTTTGAAAGTTGAAATTCATAAATATAAGCACTGGCTACTAGCTAGTGTCCTCACATTGTTTCATAACAGCTTTAATTCAAACTTTCAAAAAAAAAAAACACCCCATTTCTCTATTCTTCTTTTTTTTTTTTTGTGCCATTCCTAGTTTCTTGAACTTCCTTGTTTTTTTGTTTCTGGGTATTTTTCAAATAAATTACCCCTTAAAAAGCATCAATTTTTTTAGTCTTTACTATGAGATTTTGTCTCTTCTCATTTGCAGTGAATAGTCTCTTTCTTCTTATGTGATGCTTTCAGATCCTTCAACTCTATCACTTGATTAGTTGATTTTCACCAAGGTAAGTGCTTTTCAAATTTCTTTGTTTATTTTCATTTTCCTTAGCTATTTGTTTATGCAAATTAAGCTATATAGTACTTTTTCACTATATAGTACTTGTATACGTGTTTGTGATAATTTTTGTTTTATCTAAAAAAAAAAAAAATTTAGTGTATGTTTGGTTCCTCAAAGATTCTAACTTTTTATATCTTTTCTTCACTTTTTGTGTTTTCTTTTGTTAGCTGGTAAACATGTAGATGAACAACACTCGGATAATCATTTATATGCCAAACAATGTCTTAAATAAATCTCCTTAAATTGTTCCTATGCTTTTTGGAGGATCATTGTCTATTGAGTATTGACCCTTTTTTTTTGGTAGCGATTGAGTATTGACCCTTGTCTATTTCGGTGCCTTTTTGCTTATTATAGTATTTTAAAAAAAAAATTGGTTACATCATTTTGTAAACAGATTTCAAGCTGTAATATTCCACACAGTTTTCACGCAGTTCTGAATGTCGTCCGATCTATTATGTATGGTTGTGATTGTTTTGATGGATTTTACAGCTGATTTGATTAGAATCGTCTGATCAACAAGCAATGACCAAGATTGAAACTGCGTGAAAACTGTGTGGTTTTATAACTATAGCAAATCCACATCCCATCATTTCAGTTATATTTTGAAAAAAGTTTTAAATTTTATGGTACCAACTAATAAATGCTACATTAAAATTACTAATTACTGCTTTAAAGTTTTTATGATATTTCTTTTGGGTCATGCTAGGTATTGTTAGCATTTTTTTATGGAAAATGCTAATGAGTGCCTTCGAGTCATTTGGAGGCACTCTTTAAGCTTTTAAATAGAAAGTGTTTTATATAATTTTTATGGGAGTGTGTAAAGTAACGCATTGAAAATTATATTGTTTAATTTTTTTAATAAAAATTTCTTTAAATGGAATGCTTAAAGAATGTTCCGGAGGCACGGATTAGCAAGACCGTTTTTTTTTTTATTTAGTGACTAATATTTTACCCTAAAAAAATAAATGGAAAATCGTGAGCTCAAATTTCATCTTTATATAATGCAATGTTTCTACCGATTATTTGACACAATGTCTTTACTTGTGCAATGTTTCTACTAACTTTTTATGGTACTTATTAGGTTTTTTAATATTACATTTTTGATAACCTCTTAAGTCTTATCAAACTTCGATTAACAATAAATTATTTAAGAGAATTCAAATTTAAATGGTAAAAAAAGACAAATTTTATTAATTTATGTATCTCATGAAATTATCAAGATCCTCAAACCAATGGCTAAGACAAAAATATATTCAAATTCTATTTGTGGACATATATATATTATATTAGTATTTTTTTTAGGCAATATTATATTAGTATTTCATTTTGATGCATTTTTTTTTAAGAAGCTAAACTAGTCCACTCAAGTTGGCTCTAGAGAGAATTGAACTTGAATCCTTACAGAGGAGCACATTTTTAGGTCTCAAGCCAATATCGTCGGACTAAATCCAAGTGGGTTATATCATTTTGGTGTATTGTGTAGGTTTTTTTTACTTATTTTTTGTTGAATTCTTTTTCTTACTGTTTTAAAATTGTTATTAGAACTTCATACGAAAGAAAACAATGTTTGATTATTTTGTTTGATATGAGTTGAATTTGGTTACATTAATTTAGTAGCGTCATATTTCACGCGCATGACAGCGCGTGATTAATCAATATATTTTTGGACATTCGTATGCAAATACATAATCAGATAATCTTCAAGTTTCTTTGTCTTAGAATGTTGGAACTTGGAAGTATATAGATTATTTTCTTAAAATATATATATATATTTTTTTGGTTGAGATTTTCTTAAAATATTTATCAAAGATGAAAAAATGGATTTAACTAATTAAAGACATTTTAGTTATGATTTGAAAGACATTGTGGTTATTTGGAACTTTTCGGTCAAATTTAACAATGTAATACTTTCATCAGAAAATTGTGCACTTTAATTTTGACTACATAGCTTTTAAAAATGTTATTGTTGGTCACACATACTTGAGGCTAAAAGTAAATAATAAACTCTCACCTATGAAATAAATTTCCAACTATATTATATGGATCTGAATCTCACTTTTCATAAGTATTTTGTGGCCACTATGGTCCATGCCACCACCTTATATTTATATAATGTGGGGTCTTGAGGGGTTTGGTTTCCTAAAAGGGGAGACAATTCAATAGAGAAAGGATCTTACACCACCTTACTATCATTTTCTTTGCTATGAAATCTCATTTGAAGTAAATGAAATTTGAAGCAAAACTAAAAGAAGATAGGTTTATATGTAACTTTAGTCCTTATAACTTTAGATCCTATAAATTACAAAGTTACATTTTTTTTCCCAATTTAAGGACTAAAAATATATTATCTCTCTGGTCTTATATATAACCAAATTTTCACCTTTTAGATTCATTCAACAACTAATATATCTGATTAGGTTTATTTAATAACTAATGTATCTGATGACCAGATATATTAGTTACCGAATAAGTCTAAAAAGTGAAATTTACTTATATATGAGAATTAGACGGGGTATAATTTTATTAGAGACTAAACAAAAAATGAAAATTTTAAAAGGATTAAAAACAAAAAATGTAAATTTTATGTGGGCTCCAACATTACTTTTAAAATTTTTGTGGTATGTGATGGAAATCTCCACAAATTTTTTTAAATGACACAAAATCTTAATATATTGATTTCCTACAATAATTGTCTTACCTACTCTTCTATATGATACACTTGCCCTTGACCAAAACTTTTATTAATAAGTTATATAAACTTAGTAATTTCTTCAACTAGATATTTTGCCTAATAAGGTTGTTTGTGTTATAATGATCCCTTTTTCTTTTGATGTTTTCAGATGAATCTAACATTTGATGCTTATATTAGGTTCATCATTGCAAAGCTATTGATTGGATCAAAAAGAGAAACTTGAACAAACTATTTAATCTAAAATAGCACAAGCCAAAGGTAAAAAAAAATAAAAGAAGCATTTAAATAGCTTATATTGTAAGTATCTTGATTGCTTGTTTTCACAATACCACACATTCGCTACATAACTTTTTGATCTAGATCAGACGTTTCTTATTTTAAACTTATACATCAAACTTCAAAAAGTGACTCAAAATTTGAGTCGTTGATCTTCATCTAACGGTTCTGATTGATTAAAATGCATGGTATTTTGACCTTTGTAAATCTATTTCCCTATTGAATTGTACCTATGTATAATCCATTATGCACCAACTTGATTGTATGGTGGACCTAATGCAATTTATGGGAAAGTGAATATGTTACTTATTTGCTAGTATTATCAGGTTGGACACGTGTATATGGTCACATTAATTCTTTGTTCCTTTTTTGGGTGGTAGGATTAAGGACTTGTTTGTTATAGTTTTTTTTGTTCAAATAATCATTTTTAGGAGTTTTATCTATTTGTTATATAGCTTTTCAGGAAAATGAGAATTAGAAGAAAACAATATAAAATATTATTTCAAATGAGAAGTTGTTTTCGGTATTTGGTCTATATGGACCAGATACATTAGTTATTCGATGAACTTGAAAAACAAATTTTAATTTCTTATATATGAGACCGGAGGGAGTATCATTTTTTTATAAATGATTTTGTTTTAAAAAGTGATGTTTTTTATAGTAAACACTAAACTGACAAAATAACTTCTGCTTTTCTTAATAATCTCTAAATTATTAAAAATCAAATTCACTTTTTTTTATAATCCATAACAAGTCCTAATTTATTTTGACACTAGATTTTAAACTCATGGACAAATGTTGGCAGTATAATGTTGGATTTACTGTCTGCAAAACCATGCAACAGTTACAGCACTTATTCACTTTTAAACATAGCAAAAAGCACTGCATAAAGTTATCTTCTGACACTGCATGCTTTTGCTCTTGAGGATGGTATTAAAAGCATATACTACTTTTATTACATGTCATTGTTTAGAACACAGAACCAATGTGATGTGGGGTATATCTTCATTCATTTGTTTTATTCTTTAGCTCTTCTTGATTTTTCCAAAAGGGTCATCAATACCTTTCTAGTGGAAGATAAATTCTTGATTTCTTGTGTTTAAATCAATTACCATTTTAGTTTATTAGTCACATTTGTTGTGAGTTGTCTTCTTTATGATATAGCTATTCATGTTTTTCTTTGTCCTTCTATCTCTTGCACCTAATTTAAGAGCCTATTTGATATTAATTTGAAAAGGGTCCATTTTCTTTGAAGAAAGTTAGTGAAATTTATTATAATGTTTATTTATTCTGCATCTACATTTTGTCTCAAGTGTGTGCTAGCTATGATGAAGTTCATTTTAACTTAGTATTTTTGTTACTTTTAGCAGGTGAAGTGAGATTCTCTTTAAGCTAAAAAAATCTTAGAAGTGTTGTTCTATTACTTTCAATCATCAAGCATATCAAATGCCAAGATCAAGGTAATTATTTCTGCTTTTTGTTATAACTTATAATCTAATTATTTGATCTCCTTGCTACTAATCATGTTATAAAACATCAATTTTTGTTATAATGTAATTATTTGATCTCCTTGCTACTAACCATGTCATAAAACATTAAACATGTTTCGATTGACGGTGAGTTTAGTAGAAATAGAATCACGGTGTGCTACGATGATTTTGTCAAAAGTTAGTAGTGTATGGTGGTATCACAGTGGGTATGCCAGAATCACGGTGAACCACTGCGATTTTCCAAAATGATTCTGGCATATTCACCTTGATACCAAACATACGATTAAGCTTTGAAGCTTCAACAAAATCACGGCAGCATCGTGATTTTTTTAAACTCTTGTGATTTCAAACATTCTCTATAGGTTTAGTTTTTATATGTAATTTTATGAATATGTTAACAATTTTTGTTTTTTGAAATAGGGGAACTGATTTGCCTCAGAGGCAGTCTCCAAGAGGAACTCATGCACTTCGAACATCGAGTTCCGACTCAGATCCATCATCACATCATCGACCAGTTACAGTCCGAAGTCCGAAGCTAGGTGACCGACGTTCTCCAAGAGGTGGTACTCAATCTGATACAGTTAATCAGAAGAAGCTAGGAACTCGAATTGCGGATTTGGAATCACAGCTTGGTCAGGCACAACAAGAGTTGAAAAATTTGAAGGATCAACTATCTTCTGCAGAAGCTGAAAAGAAAAAAGCTGAGAATGAACTTGTGAAGAAAGATCAATCAGTAGAAAAGTTTCAAGAGAAAAATAACATTTCAAAGAATGTTGAAGAATGTAATAACGAAGCTGAAATCAAACTTCAAGAAGTTGTTATGCATGATGAAAATCAACAAGAGACTGATGTGTTTGAAGTTCCGATTGAAAAGTTGGAAATTGACTTCAGAAAACCTGTTAATGAATTTGATAAGGAAACTCAAATTCAACCAGCAATACCAGAGCCTGAGAAGCCTTTTGTGGATGAACTGAAACTAAAAGACCACGAAATAGCTTCGTTGAAAACAAGTTTGGAAGAGAAAAAGAAGGAACTGGAATCAATGAGTAACGAAAATGATGATCTGAAGAATCAACTGAACGAAACAGTTTCGAAAGTGAAAGCTCATGAAACCAAAGAAGACGAAATGACAATGCAGGTGAAGCAATTGAGTGAAGAACTCGAAGCGAGTAAAGGGAATGCAGAGAAGTTAAATGAGAAGCTGAAATCTGTGGAAGAAGAAAAGGAAGGGTTAGAATCTGAAATGAAGAAGCTGAGAGTGCAGACCGAACAATGGAGAAAAGCAGCAGATGCTGCGGCTGCAGTGCTTGCGGGAGGTTTTGATATGAATGCTGCTGCTAGAGTTCCTGAAAGGTGTGGTTCAATGGATAAGCATTTTGGTGGAGGAACATTTGAGACACCTGGTGTTGGAAGGTATGGATATGTAGGGTCTCCTGGTATGGTTGATGATTTGGATGATGGTTTAGGAAGTGGAAAAAAGAAGGGTTCTGGCATTAGAATGTTTGGTGACTTATGGAAGAAGAAAGGTCAAAAGTGATTTCTAGACACGTTTCGATTTACAGTGAGTTTGGCAAAATCATGATGTGTCTCTCACGTGATTCTCTGAAAAAGCTATACTTTAGAGTTTCAACATAATCAGGGTGTCACTGTAATTTTGTCAAACTCGTTATGATTCCGATGAGTAGTATTTTAACTATTTTAAGTGGTCGCATTATGAGTATCTACAAAAAAACAGTTGCTTACTGTTGAAATTATAATGGCCATTAAAAGATTGTATTGTTATATTACTATTGCATGATCATTGCGAGCTAGTGATTTGAACTTTTGAAAGATGGTTTATGTAATGGTTTTAGCCCTTTTTCAATCTTCATAATACCTTAATAAGTGTAAGTATAAGTGATAATAGATGAAATTATGAATAGATTAGTGTATCATATATAATAGGAGCCAAATCAAGTTTTACTAATCCATTTGAACTTGTTTATGGTATGCATATCATATTTGATCTAATAAAATTTTGGAGAAAACCCCATGTCAAATTGTTTTTCATTTCACAATCTATGTTATCAATCTCGGATCGCGGTGTGGCGCGGGAGTGGGGAGCGGCGCTGGCGCTCTTTAACGACGCGGACACTAAAACATTTAATATTATAAACACATAATTGTTGAAAACTGATATATATATATTACTGGAAATTCATGAAGTATTCATAATTATTATTAAAAATAAAAGTCACAAGTCTTGAGCAATAAAAAATATGAAACTGAATCGATGAACGGGAAGAGATTAACGATTAGTGTTCATCAATTAGTGTTCTTTGTTGAAATATTTGAATGTAAATTGAAGGGAATTAACCCTAAACGAAAGGCGTTAATTAGGGTTAAAGAAACATAACAATGAAGGGCACGACACGAGAAAGTGGTTGAAGGAAACGGATGCGTGCGGGCGAAGAAGGAAAAGAAGAAGCGAAAGAGAGCAACGAAAAGAAGGGAATGGAAGAAGTTGAGAGAGAGAGAGAGAGAGAGAGAGAATAGGGTTTTGTTTTGTGCCGTTTGCTTTGCGATGTTGTTGTTTGTTTGTCTGAATTTGAAATTGACAGAAGATTGTTTAAAGGCAAAATTACAATCATTTATCTTATCTTATTGTAATATTTTAGTCTTTTATATTTTTCATTCATTTAGGTTTTTTTTTTCTTCATGTAGCTTAGTGACTAGAAATTAAAGGTGAATAAGCGAACTGTTCAAGGTTCGAACCCTGACTTCTGCATATATAGTGTTTGTCCCTATCAACCGAGTTATCGAGCCAAATTTTTAGGATTGTTGTAGTGCAAGCTCACGAGGACAGGTCTTTATTTTTTATTATCTGCACATATAAACTTTTGTTATTAAAAAAAATTCTGAAGTGTCAAGTAAGTCTACTACTAATAATAATTCTATTTTTAATATAAGCAGTTGGGAAACTCGTGCGAGAATAAAATATTTAAAAATATTGAGATAGAAAATTTGTTTAGATGTGTCATTATATTAAGGTAGAAAATTTATTTAAAATAAATATTTAAAAATATGATAAAAAAAAACTTTTTTAAAATGTAAGTTAAACTATTGTGCTATGTTTTGTAAAATGTGTTAAGTGTCTGTTTGAATTAACTTATTTTTAAACTTATGCAAAATAGTTTATACCAATAAATAAAGTTTTATGTTAATCTATATGTTCCGGTTAACAAAAACTGTCTTTCTATAGAGTAGCTATATAAAAGTTATTTAATAAATCTAAAAAGTTAACTATTTCTTATAAAATGGAAATGGAGATAGTAATATCCTTGTGTTTGAATAAGATGTTACTCCATGCTCAAACTCAATTTAATTCAGAGTTTTGAGCAAAATTAAAAATTGAGGTCTAAAAGAGATTAATCAAACATCAAAAATAAATAAATAAAATGCCAAACAAGCTTTCTAAGTTGTGCTCATTTTCTTCCTTTTCTCCATTGGTCTTAAACAATAGTATGACAACAGGAAATTCTGCAAATTCTGCAAGAACTTCAAAATGAATTTATATTCTAAATCACAATATACAATCCATTGGAAGCAACTGTTGAGTATTTAGTCATTCCAAATATTTATGACAACTAATCATCATCACTTCCATAGTTTTGGCACAAAGATACTAGTCCACCAGTATTATTTGTTGTATTATCTTCCTCGTTTTCCTTTTGTTTGTCTTCGGCGGTACTTTTAACATTAGAGGTCCCTGGTTTCTTAATAACAGAAATCTTCACCAAAGGATTAAGCTTTGGACGACTACTGCTCGATTTTTCTGCAAAAACAACAGATGGCAGTTCATGTGTTACATTCCCAAGTTGATGGTATCATACAAATCTCATCCAAGAAAATAAAATATTATACTAGTACACTCAAATCAAAATGAAACAATGCATATGCAAATGGTGGCCAAATATCCACCCCCTTCTACATATCACTCAACTGACTCAAGTATCAAGAAAATGACTCTACAACTATTAGGTAAACTAAGAACATTAGTTTTGTCTAATTCGCAGGCAAGACAAACAGATGGTTAATATGGGTCGGTTTCTTTGAGAAATACTACACCGTTAGCACTTGGCATGAGATTTCATAAGATATTTGAAGCATAAAAGTGGATATGGTACACAACTGAAAATGGTCACTCCAATTTAATCTACACTCAATGTTACTTCAGTTACAATATAATATACAATTAGTAGTGATGATGTGACTAATTATTCTGTGTGCATAATGCATTAATGAAGTTTGATGTATCTAATTGCTTTGCCTGAAAACATGTAAAAAAAATATCATATACCTTGTTTGTCAGAATCATCCAAACTAGCTTTTGTCAGAGTGTCGGTTGCTTTTCGTGGAAGGTCTTCGGAAATTTTTTGCCTCTGCAGACAGATACGAACGAATTGTTAGACCCCTTGTTAAGGAAAGGAAAGCTGACAGTCAGTTTTGTAGCAGTTACATCTTTATGTGGCGGTTATGTTTTTTATTTATTATGTTTGTCAATTGTGTGTTGTTAGTAAGAATAGATAAGCAAAGGGAAAGACATAGTTGATTATCAAGGAATTATTGAGTGGTTATTTACTTATTTGGGTGGGAGAGAACCAAACTCTCAAAACTTGGTCAAGAACCGTGGCCTTGTTCTTTCCGTGTGTTTGTGTATGTTCTGCGAGTTTTCAATAATAATTCAGTGTTTATTCAGTTAATATATTATTGGTACCAGTTTCTATCACAAAGCTGAAACAGCTATTATATGATTTCAACTTCCTAAGGAAATGAAAAATTAGGCATCTTCTTAATAAATTATGATTTTTGCAATTCCATAAGAACTTCAATTATTTATTTCTAATAATATCTTTATGTGCAATGAACCAGTGTTGTAAATCACGGATTGCAGAAAATAGCAGTTTGGTAGAATTCTGTTATGCTACAATGCTATAGGGCCACTATAGTCGCTATTTGACAACACTGATGTGCACAAAATTTTCTACCCAATATCAAGTTTTAAGAGTGCAGTTAATATTTGTCAAAAAAAAAAAGAGTGCAGTTAATATAACCAAAACAGAATATAAACATCCTTTAAAAATAAAGGGATTTTACACGTCAGAAATAAAAATTCCAAACAATCATGTTTTGTTCGTTTCCAGAAGATGACAAGAATGTTTCATAAGTCCTTGTTACTTAATTTTCTAGCATTATGAAAGAAAAACGGGGAGTTTTACTCAACCTAACAAGAAAATTATAATTAAGCGTGTCATTCAAAAGTTCTCAACATATAGTGAAATCAAATTCACAGAGAATGATAGCTGTTTAGAAAAAGAAAGTCATGAAAGAACTTCCGGAATCGTTGACTAAAAATGTGAGATAGCAGACTTGGTTCAAAGAGCAATCACAACTACAGTCTCGCCACCTTAAGTTTTATTTTTAAAGGGAAACGTTGATAAAACCCTTGAGAAATGGAAAAATGGTTTTTCGGGAATTGGCTAGCCCATCCGCTTGACGGAATTTCGAATATGATCAATGACTTTAGGGACCTTGTCTAGAACCCAATGACTCCACCTAAGGGAGACCCTTTGAGATTTCTCCATGGATTGGCTAGCCCAGTCTCGTGGGTAAGTTTCAAATGAGGTCTGTGACCTTGGTTGTTGCCCTTAGAAAAATAAAAACCCTAGAGTCATCATTGTGAGGGGTTTGGTAAAAAATTTAGAATCATCCTATCGTAAGGAGCCCTCCTATGTAGGTTATTCAATCATCATCCTAAATATATCATGCATTTTCTTAAAAAATGGGTTACTTAGCATGTGAACTTATACTTCGAGGGAATTTAAAAATTAAAAAAAAAAAAACTAAAAAAGTTTATTGTCGAACATTCTGAAAATGAGTTCGGACAAGATGAAAACACTTCAGATAAGGACACAGTTACCTGATATGAAAAGTCTGAATTTCATCAGTGACCAGTTAACTAATATCACTCGAAACAATTTTGTTCTCAGAGACGGGAAGATCGTTGATCTCTTGAATGCCCCGGTACAAATAGAGGTACCAGCACGCTCGCTGATGACCCGCCTTTAAGGTGTTTCACTTTCCCCAAGACTTTAAGTTAGCCCCGACCTTAGAAGAATTTGGGCGAACTCTGGACTCCCCAAAAGAAGCAGATCCTTACAGAGGAATTGGACAAGTCGCAAAGCTTGAAGAGTTGGCCCTAGATTTAAATATACCAGTGCCGGATCTAATTCTCCATTACAATTACAGGATAGATGGAGATGTTCATGGTTTCCGAAGAGGCTACTTAGAGAAAAAAGCAAAAGAGTTCGCAGATGCCCGGGAGTGGGAATCCTTTGGAGATGTGTTGGCCTTACTCATCTTGGTTTGGTTCTTTTCCCTAATCTAGAGAATATAATTTCGTTGGCACTGCTGCCATTAAGGTTAAGGGAGAAGATCTCGTATCCGCTCTTGCTGATGTCTACCATACTCGTCACACGCGACATGAGAAGAAAAGAGGACTAATGCTATGTTGTATCCCTTTGATATACTTATGATGATTCACCTCTCATGTGTTCAAGTATGTCATCATGATTAAGACAATGAATACATGACTAGTCTCAAAAACTATGTCTCTCACCGAACATTTTGTCTTGTGGTGTTCTAGAAAACTCAATGTGGAGGATGTAACCTTGTTGTACATTGAGTTTTCTAGAATACCACAAGACAGAATATTCGGTGATAGAGATCATTTTTTGAGACCATTCCGGACTATTCATTGTCTTAATCATGAAACGCTCTTGAACACATCGGAGGTGAACCATAAGTATAGCAAAGGGATACAACAGAGCATTAATCCTCTTCCTTCTCATGTCGCGTGCGAAAAATATGGTAGACATCAGCAAGCAAGAAGAGGGGACATGAGATTTCTCCCTTAACCTTAACTGCCCAAAACACACTGATATCAGGTAAAAGTGCCCTTATCTGGAGTGTTTTCCTCCGAGATCATTTTCAGAATGCTAGATAAACTTTTATAGCGTTTTTTTTTTAAAAATTCCATGAAAGTATAAGTTCATATGCAAAATAACCAATTTTTTTAGGATGATGATAGAATAACCTACATAAGAGGGCTCCTTATGATAGGATGGTTCTAAATAATTTTTACCCAACCCCTCACAAGGATGGCTCAAGAGTTTTTGTTTGTTTAAGAGCAACAACCAAGGTCACGGACCTCATTTAAAACTTCCCCACGAGAATGGGCTAGCCAATTCATGGTGAAATCTCAAAGGGTCTCCCTTAGGTGGAGTCATTAGGTTCTAGACAAGCTCCCTAAAGTCATTGATCATGTTCGAAATTCCGTCAAGCGGATGGGCTAGCCAATTCCCGACGAACGTTTGGAACAGATCTAGGCGGAGTCTTCGTATATCACCCATTGGGATGTACATCGCATAGGCCCATACTACGCAACATCCTCCTTCCCTCGAGTAACAAACACAACCCACAATTGATATATCTACGCAAACAAAATATAGCATACATGTAAAAGCAAAAAACGAAGAATAAAAACAAAGGGAAAGCAAGCAAACAAAGAACACCCAACCCTAAAACTAACAATAATAGGCTTGACTCGCAAGCCAAAGTTCCCCAGAAGAGTCACCAGCTGTCGCACCGCGAAAAAATGCCCAAGCATACTAACACTCGAAACAATCAAACAACTACAGAGTCGCCACCGAAGTTTTATTTTAAGGGAAAACATCGATAAAACCCTTGAGGAATGGAAAAATGATCGTCTCAACCATTTTCGGGTTCGAGAGTCGATTATGCAAGGGGAAGGTGTTAGCACCCCTCACACCGTTGTACCCAAGGGGAACCTTCTAATTAGCTTGGGGTTAAAAAAATGTTTAATTTAAAGATGTTTGTAGCTTTTTATTAAAATATTTATGGAAGGGGAAAAAAAATTATTAGTGTGCACTGCTGCTGTTGTTGCTTCTTTTCAGATTTTTTTTGTTTATTTTTTTATATTTTTTTAATAAAGGTTGGATTAGGTTCAAGACTAACGGGTTAACAAATGGACCCTCATCTTATGTTCTTTTTCAAGAGTTTTTAGTAAAATAACAAAGTTATTATAAACAATAAAACTAAACATTTAACACATATTTTTGGATTTTCTAAAAAATTCACAAAATTGATGAAATGCATAAAAAAAGGATAAAATTTAAAACAGTCACCCTTTGACTTTCAGTCAATTAGGTTGACCTTGACTTAGACAGATAGTGACACAAGCCAAGAGTAAGCTGATAGAAAAAGGGTGGGCAAAATTTAGGGTATGACACTGGGTTTCAACGGTTGTGAGGGTGGAATGAATAAGATTAGAACCAAGGTTCTGAACGATGATGCCGCTAAAAATTATTAGGCCAACAAGAAATTAGAGAAAATGTACCTTTGCATTATTATTTGATGTTTCACCATATCCATTTGAAAGATCAAGCAAATCCTCCTCAGTTTCAATATCTTCATCACGAATTCTGCTGATAGAAACTTCTGAATTCTGTTTAAAATAGTACAAAACAAACCATATAGATTAATATCAAAAAGAAGAAAATAAACTGACATACATTGAAAGTGGTTAAAATAAGGAGAGTTTGAAGTATAGGACAGAAATACTCACATTAGAGAAAATTGATTTAATCAGTGCTTCATCTTCTTCTTCGAGTCTTTTCTCCTAAGAAAATAAAATAACAGAGCTTTTACTCAAATTATCCAGAGGGGGAAACGGGAAAATAACTAAAGTATGCCATTGAAATGATTGAATTACACGCCCGATTTATGTCATAACCCAAAACTTGAAACAATTAGAAAAAATGTTCCTGTTCTGGCAGTCTTACAATGCTAAAGTTTAGGGTTATCAATTTAAAGGCATGAGCTAGAGTTTGGGACCTAAGTTCCCATCAAGGGCAAAAGTTTAGATTTTGATACTCCCTTGTTCATCCTGTACCCCGACCCCACAGACCCACACATTTAAATTTAGGCACATCAAATTAGTAGGGTTAGAAGAGATAATCTTGATCGTTGTGTTTAGTGTCCTTGTGTTTGAATTGTGCTTCATAGTTACCAGTACCAACCAATTAGATATCAAACAAATTTTAAATGTTTCAACTGATATTTATCCCTTTTGTAATCAATGGCAATCCCTACCTTAAAAACAGAAATTTTTCGTACAAACCAAATAATATTATATAGCAAGTATCATACCTTGTCTGCTGCTGTACGTTGCAAGGCAGCAAGCATTTCATCAACACTGACAGTTGCATGCCTAGACTGGAAAACAAAAGAGATTCTCATCAGCAATTAGTACAATGGACAGCCTTCAGATTATTGCCCAAATACAAATTTCATATTTTTTTAGGCAACATGCACTATATATTAAAATTATATAAATATAAATCCATAGAGAATCATTTATGCGCGTGCGCGCGCACACACACATCCAATCAAACATGTTGCAAAATACATTGCTGTTACACTTACAGCAATAAGTATACCTTCATTGACTTCATCTCATCCAGTGCAGCAAGGATGTCCATCTCTCTTTTAGAATCCAGGGTTCTATTCTCTAAGGACTTCATTGCATCTCCCATTTCTTCAGCTTCCCTCTTCTTTTTCATTTCATCAGTTTCCTCATCCTCTGCACGCCAAGGTTCAAAATTTCTGGTCGCACCAGACTCAACAATATAATCTGAATTCTGCGGATCAGTCTTCATGGTAAGTTCAGCCGAGCACCGGGTGCATTTAAAATAAAATCTGAAAATTTGAATTCCCAGATATGTCTGCACAAAAAAGATCAAACAAAATAAACTTAAACCCAATATCATAATCAAAACCAAATCGCACACAAAGCAACAAGAAACACAGAAAAGCACTCCATTTATGCACACCTCTTAAGAAAATAACTAAATGTACTATTTTCTATGAAAAAACGAGCTCCATTTACTAAAGTAGCCTTATTAAGAAATGGAGTAGTTAGGTGCGTTAAGATACGATAAATAAGGATATATTAGTGAAAGAGTGTACTTCATTGGTAATCTACAACAACAAATATTATGTGACAAACAAATAGTTCAAATGTGACACTTGGTGTATGTTTGGTTTCACGATAGGGGGAGCTAAAAGTGGTTCCAGGAAAATAAAATTGATTTTGACATGATTGCATGAGGTCGATCGGAATGATTTGCCTCAAGAACTAATTCTAACTTGAAGCTAGGATTTGTAGATTTTGAAGTCAAACATGATTTTCACACTCAAATTTACTGTTCAACTTACTTTTAGGTGAATGTATCATTGTAACAAAACATAAATAACTTTATATTCAACTCACTTTTAACTAAAATCAATTTTTATCACCAGAGAACCAAACACACATAATATGAGGACGAGGGAAAATAGTTGAAATAAAAACAAACCACACACACTTTAAGATGCTTCCCTATAACCAACATCAAATGACACTGAAATGCAGATAATAAACATAATTTTTATGAAATTCAACATAATAAAAAGGCTGTCAGATAATAATTATACCTCGCCGATAACATCCTCTTTTCTTGAGTTGAACTTGGTCCCTTTGTAAATGTAATTACCGCAAGTGTTGCATCGAATGCTCATCGGAAGCATCATGCGGACCTTAATTTGTAAATTTTTCGGCCTTCTTACTCTAGGAAGCTTGGCAGGATCGAAATCGGGTGGGTAATACTTGTTCAAAACCTTCCTCTCACCCATCTTTCTTCAGATTCAAATTCAAATTCCTTCACAAATTCAAAAATCACCAATCAAAATCACAAGCACACAGCATGTATAATTTGATTAGTTATTTATTCATCAAACTCAATAGCTAATTTCTCATTCTCACTATGTTTGCCCTAAAAAACAGTAATTAACACAATGAATGGCTAATTTCTCACTACAGTATCAATTGAGGAGAAAATAAAATGAGTGAAATCGTAGATTGGTTTCAAAATAGAGAAATTAACTGAAAAAGAAAGAGATATTGAATATGTATTTGGTTTCAATTAGGATAAGGAAGAGGAATTCGAACAAGAAGCAATTGCGTAATTAGAGAGGGAGAGAGAGAACCTGAGGAAGAAGGAATCGCGCGGAAAGAGAATATGAGCTTTGGCGGTGGCGGTGGCGGTGGCGGTGGTGGTCGTGCGGAGGAACAGAGAGTCCGAGTGGGTGGGTGGCTGCCGTGGGGGTTGGTCAAAGGAATGGTTTTTTTTTTTTTTTTGACACAGTCAAAGGAATGGTTTTGAAATTAGTATGGCATTTTATTTCTCTTTAGTATGGCATTTTATCTCTCTTTTCCTATCTTGGTCAAAAAAAAAAAAAAAATTTCGTATCATATTAGGCTACTCTATCTCTTATATATTTCTCTTTCGACTCTCGAGGAGTATATGCACTTATATTGCGCACAATATATTTTTCTAAAATTTAATTTGTAGTTATAAACTTATAATCATATATAAAAAATGAAGAATTGAAAGTGGTTCGGGTTAGGGTACAATATGCTAGTTTAGTTTTATTTTTTGAAAGAAAAAAATTTGAATTAATAAAAAAAAATCGATTCAATTTTTTGTAACTTTTTTGTATGAAATTTGAACCAAACCAATAAAAAATAAACATGTGAATTTGGTTCGATTCAATTGAATTGAGATTTGTCAACAAAAAAAAAAAACATGTGAATTTTGTTATGATTTCTTCTCACGCGACCTCTCTTTTCCTATGTTTTAATCATACTTACTAATGCTCACATACGATAGTCTTATCAACATGTTGGGATTTAATGATATAATCATACCTAGAAAATATTAACAATAAATATAATGAATCATAACTTCAATTCTAATTATTCTAATTTATAGCTAAAAAATAACCAATGAAACTACATGCAAAAATTTCCATTTTTTCTCTAATTCATCTCTCAAAAACGTATAATACAAATTACTTTTTTTATTCTTCTTATTACTAAATAATGTTCATAAATCTCATAGGAATTGCAAAAAAGAGGTTTTTTTTTTCATATAGTTATTTTTACTCATTTTTCCATTTTAAATTTTATTCTCAAAAACAACTTTATTTATTTACTTCTTATTACTAAATAATGTTCATAAATCTCACAGGAATTGCAAAAAAAGGGTTTTTTTTTTCATATGGTTATATTTACTCATTTTCCCATTTTAAATTTTATTCTCAAAAACAACTTTATTTATTTCTATTGTCTCTCAATATTTGATTACCAATTTAAGTCTATTAATAATGCAATTGGAAATCCATCGAAAGACATTTTTTCTCAAATAAAAAATAAAGGGTAAATAAGGTTTTACCCCCTGCAAAATAAGCCAATTTTGCGTTACCCCCTGCAAAAAAAAAAACTTGGGATTACCCCCTGCAATATGAAGATTCTCTCTCTTTTTACCCCCTGCTTGACAACTTGGCATAGAATCTTTATTTTTTATGAGGTGGCATGCATATGTGGCATTTATTTCATTTTTATTTTTTTAATTTGCACATGTCATTTTTATTATTAAATAAATTGGTGACAAATATTTAAAAAATTCCACTTAATTAGTTTTTAAAAAAATAAAAATTATTGTGTCAATTTTTGTTTTATTAAAATGGATGGTGGAGTATTTAATATAATTAAAAAAAGAAAAAGAGAAAATTAAAACAGCACAAAAAGATTGTATTAAAAAAAACACAAAAAGATATGTTAATCCATTATTTCTAAAGCAAAAAAAAAAAAAACTCATAATCTTTTTCTGTAACATAAACAAAACTTTCTCCTTCTCTGGTTCAAAAAAAAAAAAACTTTCTCCTTCTCATTCTTCTTCTCAAAACCCAAAATTATTTTTTCTCAAACACAAACTCAGAATCCGAGAATCCTTTTTCTCTAAAATAAAACCTAGAAATCCGCCGAATCACTCCGCCGAATTCGTCGAAACAAATGATTGATGAAGAACAAATGCAAGAACTGGGAACCGAATTTCCTATAAAGGTAGAAACTGGGTTTTTGAATTTATGGGTTAGGGATTGAATTGATGGGATGAAGAATTGGGAAGAAGAATTATGTTTTTGGGTTAGGAAGAAATTGGGTTGTTGCAAGGGATGAAGAATAGAAGAACAAAAGAAATTTATGATTATGTTTCTGGGTTTACTTCCTCCGTCACCGAGATTGATTTTTGGAAGAAAAAAAATTGGGTTCTTTTTGGATTATTGTTCTTGGTGGTGTTGATGATTTTGTTGATGTTGTTGTTGTTCTTGGCGGTGTTAATGTTGTTGTTGTTGTTGAATGATGAAGGTTATCGTGGTAGGGATGAAGGGGAAATTAGAAAAGGATTTATTATTATTTTTTTAATTTTTAATTTATTTAATAATAAAAATGACATGTGCAAATTAAAAAAATAAAAATGAAATAAATGCCACATATGCATGCCACCTCATAAAAAATAAAGATTTTATGCCAAGTTGTCAAGCAGGGGGTAAAAAGAGAGAATCTTCATATTGCAGGGGGTAATCCAATTTTTTTTTTTTGCGGGGGGTAATGCAAAATTGGCTTATTTTGCAGGGGGTAAAACTCTATTTACCCAAAAATAAAAGGTCTAACAAGATATGTGGTTTTGTTAATATATGTCACTGCTAATTTACTTCCTCTTTCAGGTATACATATAATTTTTAGATTCCTTGATGCATCTAAAAATCTACATGCATACATTGACCTTTACTTCAATTAAATGCAACTATGACATACACTAAATCAAGCCTATTTCAATCAATTACATCTATCCCGCATCTTTCCGTATATTCCTAAACAAAACATGCATCCAATCAATGTTATATATCCATTTAATGCTACAACTTATTGCTAGAAATTATGTAGACCTCTTATGTTTAATTTTTACTTAAATTTTATTATATTTATAGTTTCTACGAAAAATTTCTTAGCACATAGTTTTTGTTTCAACTCAAACCAAAATTCCTTAATTATCTTTACTTAAAACTAAATTGAAAAAAACAAAGAGTAAAAAACAAATTTTTTTAAAGACCGCCTAATTATCTTTGCATGTAGTTTTTTTTGTTTGAGATTACTTGACATTGTCATCAATCTGTAATTCAATCCTACTTGCTAATGCTCACATGCAATAATCTTATCAACCTGTTGAGATTTAAGAGTGGTATGACATTGATTGTTTTGTGGTAATTAATAAAATGTAATTATGGCCTCTAGCATATTTATTGATACTAATTTTGAGAGATTAACCAATAAAAATTACTCCCTCCGACCTCATATATATAAGCAAAAGTATTTTTTTAGTTTCATTGAAAAATAAATTTATTTAGTCTAAAATATAACCATATATTCACTGTTTAAAAAAAAAACCATATATTACCTATGAAAAAAATAATAACTATAACTTATATATTTTTAGCAAGTTTATTATGATTTATACTTTCTACAATTGAATGCAGATTATTTTTTTTTATAATTTACGTATTTTATATTTTACTAAAAGTTTTTTTTTAATACATTGCATTCCATCTCTCCAATCTTAATAAACAATAGATGTTATAAACCATTAGACATATATGAATATGAATATGATCGAGTAAACATTATACAAATATGATCAAGTAATGGTACCTAAAATTCATTTAATCTTAGAGTAATTTGGATGTACAACAAACACTCTCTACTAAATAAGATTTATGGTATAGCTATGCCTACAAAAGAGCAACAATAAATCCGATGAATCATACATCCCCTTTGTCAATGCATCAATATTAGGGAGGTAGTTGAAAAAATAAAGTATTTGATACACTCTTTCTTATATAACATCCACATTTATTCCTTTTACTCTTGGAAAAGTACAATACTAACTTTGTAAGAGAGAAAATATCTCTGCAAGATTCGTATAATGATTACTATATGCTTCCATTTGAGTTTCATTTACTGCTCTGCCTCTTTTGCAGCATCACCACTCTTGCATGCACCCAATGTGTCCTTTTTGCATTAAATCCAACTAAACCATGCCTCATCTTACATCATTAAACAGTTGTGCAAGTAATTTTCTCACTTAATGATTTTTTCCCTTTCCAATTAGTTTACACTATCACTATCTCCAACTATCATTATATATAAACTTATCTTAAGATCAACTAAGAGTCAACCACAACACTTGCATGCATATACCTTTCTTTGATTCCCTGCTCATATCTAATGGCTAACAACAGTGATTCATCTTTTGTTAACCTCGAGGCTTCACAACAAAATGAAGATGATCTTGACACTTTTTTAGATAATCTTATCACTAGCATGAAGACTTGTCAGATGGAGGTTGACATAGAAAGTGTTAGTTCTTTACAACTTTCAATCATTTACAACTTTCAACCACAAAAATTTAATTATAAAGCAACCCACAAATTTGTATAATGTTTACTTGATCATATTCATATAATGTCTTATGGTTTATAACATCTATTGCTTATTAAGATTGGAGAGATGAAATGCAATGTATTAAAAAAAAATCTTTTAGGAAAATATAAAATACGTAAATTATAAAAAAAAAAATCTGCATTCAATTGTAGAAAGTATAAATCATAATAAACTTGCTAAAAATATATAAGTTATAGTTATTATTTTTTCATAGGTAATATATGGTTATTTTTTTAAAACAGTGAATATATGGTTATATTTTAGACTAAATAGATGTATTTTCCAATGAATCTAAAAAAAATACTTTTGTTTATATATGAGGTCGGAGAAAGTAATTTTTATTGGTTAATCTCTCAAGATTAGTATCAATAAATATGCTATAGGCCATAATTACATTTTATTAATTAGCACAAAACAATGTCATACCACTCTTAAATCTCAACAGGTTGATAAGACTATTGCATGTGAGCATTAACAAGTAGGATTAAATTACATATTGATGACAATGTCAAGCAATCTCAAACAAAAAAAAACTACATGCAAAGATAATTAGGCGGTCTTTAAAAAAAATTGTTTTTTACTATTTTTTTCCAATTTAGTTTTAAGTAAAGATAATTAAGGAATTTTGGTTTGAGTTGAAACAAAAACTATGTGCTAAGAAATTTTTCGTAGAAACTATAAATATAAGAAAATTTAAGTAAAAATTAAACATTCTGGTCTATATAATTTCTAGCAATAAGTTGTAGCATTAAATGAATATATAACATTGATTGGATGCATGTTTTGTTTAGGAATATACAGAAAGATGCAGGATAGATGTAATTGATTGAAATAAGCCTCATTTAGTGTATGTCATAGTTGCATTTAATTGAAGTAAAGGTCAATGGATGCATGTAGATTTTTAGATGCATCAAGGAATCTAAAAATTATATGTATGCCTGATAGATGAAGTAAATTAGCAGTGACATATATTAACAAAACCACATGTCTTGTTAGACCTTTTATTTTTTATTTGAGAAAAAATGTCTTTTGATGGATTTCCAATTGCATTATTAATAGACTTAAATTGGTAATAAAATATTGAGAGACAATAGAAATAAATAAAGTTGTTTTTGAGAATAAAATTTAAAATGGAAATATGAGTAAAAATAACTATATGAAAAAGAAAAAAAAAAAACCCTTTTTTTTCAATTCCTATGAGATTTCAATGGATTTTAAAAGACTTTTTTATGATTAAAAAGTCTTGTGGTATTCAATCAAGACTTTTATAAAAGTTAAACAAATCTTGTGATATTCAATTAAGACAATTATGATTTTTTTTTTTAAGGTAACAGAATCTGTTGGTATTCAATTGAGATTTCTCATACTTTTTAAAATGTTTATTGGTATTCAAAAGTCTATAGATTTTGATGACTTTTTTTATGGAATGGATTTTGATAGACTTTTTTGTTCAAATTACACGTAAAATACTTTTCCAACAATTCCACTCAAACCCTTGAGACTTTTCAGAATTTTCCAAGACTTTTCTCCAGCCGTCAGGACTACCATCATCAAGTTCTTTCTTACAACTTTGATCAATTTTTTCATACAGATCTGTCTGAAATTTGTTCATGCTAGAATTTTTTCATACGATGCTAGAACTTTGATTGATTTTTTCCAAAATTTTTTCATATGATGATTGATTGTGTTTATTATTATACTTTGATTGTGTTTATAAGGGATTGGAAAAAAACACTATATATATTGAGAAAGGATTATTGATATTGTGAACCCTAATAGAATAACTCATTAGCAGTGTTAACAAGGATTATTGCCACAAATATGGTACTAAGAGGGTTAAACAATGTGACAAAAACTGGTCCTTTTTTCTCTGTGCACCATAGTTGAATGTACGTCAACAAACCGCTAACAACGATTCCCTGTCATTAATATGATTGATAACGTTAGAACTCTAGATTTTCTAGTACTTTCTTTACAAAAACCTTGTACTAGTAGTACTTGTTATGAGCTGATAAATGGTTACTATTATACTAGAAGAACCCTCCAATACAGATGCAACCATTGAGTCTCCAAGCCATATCGTCTTGCGATTCGCAGTGTCTTTGTCTGCAGTAAAAATAATAGGACCAAATAGAAGAACATCAGCACATGCAATTCAGCCTATAAACTCAATAATAGATATTCTAAGTTCCACCTTGAACCACTAAGCCCTGATTTGTGCACCCAACCTAGCCTAAAATTAAGCATGAACCAACACTGACATACTTCATATTCTCAACACTTTCCTCAATTTGCATATACAAGCTATAAGGAAGTAAAGTATTGCAACAGTAGTCATTTAACTGGTTGAAAACATGCACTAATCAAAATTCGCTTATGTGTAGGGAAACCAACCTATGGTCTAAGAGATGTGAAGTATTATGTTTATGCACTTTTTATGTTACGGTTCTTTTTTTTTATATATATATTATTGTTATTATTTTGATTAAAAAAAAAACACAATCTTTACGGTTCATTGTTTTTATTTTATATATTATTGTTATTATTTTGATTCAAAAAATCACTATTATTACTTGTCCTTTCATTACAATGTTATTTATTAGGTTTGATTTTTCTATTGAATTATATATTATATCGGTGTATAGTTGTAATTACACTTTCGACAATTAGAAAATCAGCTATCAAATAATTAGTTTATTATATGTATATATATTAGCGATCAAATGGGAGACTCGCAAGAAAATAATAGAGGAAAAAGTAAAGACAAAGATTATGTAACTTGGACAATGGAGGAAACCAATGAGTTGTTACATCTCTTGGTGGATGCTATGAATAGGGGGATGCGTGATGCTAATGGATCACTTAGCAAACAAACTGTAGAACGGTTAATACTTCCTGACCTAAATGCTAAGACTAGGTTCCCTAAAACTTATAGTCACTATTTGAGTCGGATGAAGTGGTTTAAGAACCAATATAACATGATGTCAACACTTATGCGTCACAACTCTGGTTTTGGATGAGACTCAATTGCAAAAACTTTCACCGCTCCTGAGGAAGTATGGAAAGATTACTTAAAGGTGAGCTAAGTTCACAATCTTTTAAACATATCTAATAGTTACAATTTTAGTACTTTATAATATTTGCAGTATATTAACAATGGTTTTTTTTTAGTCACACCCAAGTCACAACAAACTTCGAGGAAAGACTATGATTGATTATGAGAATTTAAAGATTGTTGTTGGGGGTGGAGTTTCTACCGAGAATAATTCCATGGCGGTAGATCCAGATGATACAGATGCAACAACTTTAGAGCCAGAAAATGCAACAACTTATGAGCCAGAAAATAGAAGTGTTGGGATAGAAGAATTTTCATATGATGCTAATAGTGACACATTTGTCCCTCCAGATAACTATGAACCACAATATCAACCTCCATCACCAAGCCAACCTAGTCCACCATCTCATCCCCCTTTAAATTCAGAGGTTCCCTTAGAAAGACAAAACAGTCACAAGAGAAAGAGATTCGAGTATGGAGGAAGTTATACCACTGTTGGGATCAACAATCAAGACAATGTTATGAGAAACATTTCTGTTGGCATTGAGACTATTGCTGTGAATTTTGAAAAAATATCTAACATGATGGAGAAAAGAGAAAAAGATAGAGATAGAGATAGAGAGCTCGAGGGTATTATTTGGGAAGTTATAAAAGATATTCCAAATTTGAATGACATGACGCGTTTCAAGACGGCTGAATTGTTGAATACTAAAGCAAAAAAGGACTTTTTCTTAAAGATGTCATCAGAAGAACGCTCATCTTGGATAAAATTCAAGTTAGGGGATGATTAATATTTTGATCATCTATTATTTAAAATATTATGTTAAACATCGTGAGTTTGTTGAACTATAACTTTTGGGTCTCTATTTTGGTTGTACTTTGTTTGGTTGAAGTGTTTTATTTTTTTTTTGTCGAATTATCGTGGTTGCATTTTGGTTGAACTATTATGGTTGAAGTATTTATTTTTTGTGAACATGTTGTGGTTAAACTTTAATTGTATTTATTTTTAAATATGACTTTGTATTAACTTTGATATTACTTTTGATATTGACTTATAACCATGGTCATGACATAAAGAACGAAGAAATGGATGAAGATATATATAGTGAAGATACAAATGAAGATATAGATGATGAGGAAACCGATGATGAATTTTATGAAGCCATATACACATATGTGATCGCAATTTATGCTTTAACATACATACTGAATCGGTTTTTGAATATGATGCGTGGTGAACATATTGAGCGTCCATTAACTCGACGGCGAATTACTAGTCGGGGATATGACTATATACACAAAGCATTAAATGATGATCCTACAATTTTTCGACAAGTATATAGGATGTATCCTGATGTATTTCGAAAGTTGTGCACGATTATAAGAGAAAAAAACACCTTTGAAGGATACAAGATTTATTTGTGTTGAAGAAATGCTTGCATCATTCCTACAGATTGTCGGTCAGAATGCTCGATATTGTGTAATCCGCAATACATTTGGCCGGTCACAATTTGCTACAAGTGAAAATTTTCACAAGGTTTTGAAGGCTTTGAACTCATTAGCACCTGATTTGATGGCTAGACCAGGCTCAACTACGCCTGCAAAAATAAGGGAAAGCACAAGGTTTTATCCTTATTTTAAGGTATATATGTGATCATTATCTAATTATAACAAAATTGTAAATATAATTGTGATTATTATAATAATATCGATAATAATTGATATATATATATATATATATATATATATATATATATATATATATTAGGATTGCATTGGAGCTATTGATGGTACACACATTCCGGCAATGGTAAGAGGACGAGATGTAAGCAGTTATCGTGATCGTCATGGAAATATATCACAAAATGTATTAGCTGCATGCAACTTTGATTTGGAATTCATGTACGTTCTTAGCGGATGGGAGGGTTCAGCACATGATTCCAAGCTATTAAATGATACTTTGACAAGGAGGAATGGACTTAAAGTACCCCAAGGTAAGTCGTCAATTTTTAAACTGTGTTTTATCTATTTTCAGTTTCATACTAATTTTATATGCATTTCTTATGTAATTAGGTAAGTATTTTTTGGTGGATTGTGGATTTCCAAATCGACGCAAATTTTTAGCCCCATATCGAGGTGTACGATATCATCTACAAGATTTTGCAGGTCATGGTAATGACCCTGAAAATGAAAAGGAATTATTCAATCTTCGACATGCGTCCTTAAGGAATGTGATTGAGAGAATATTTGGTGTTTTTAAATCGCGGTTCACAATTTTTAAGTCCGCGCCTCCATTTCCATTTAAGGCACAAGCGGAGCTTGTGTTGGCATGCGCAGCACTTCATAATTTTCTTCGTAAAGAATGTCGTTCAGATGAATTTCCAGTCGAACCTACGGATGAGTCTTCATCCTCATCTTCAGTGTTACCAAATCATGAAGACAATAATTATGAACTCATTGTTCAAACACAAGAGCAGGAACGAGAAGATGCAAATTTATGGAGGACTAGTATAGGTTCAGATATGTGGAGAAATGCTACTTAGAAAATCATGGATTTATAATCACTTTGTTACTATTTTTTTAGGCAATAATGAATATTGCTATAAAAAATTTCGTTTTTATTTGCTTTATTCAAACTTTAGAATTTATTTATGTAATAAATAAAAAGTTAGAATTATATGCACCAAAAAAAAAAGTTATCATCCTTTTTATTCACTTTTGTAATTTTTTTGCTTAAAATTCAATGAATTCTTCAAAATCTTAAAAAATTCAATTAGTTATTCGAAATCATAAAAATCTATAAAGTAGTTTGAAATCTGAAAAGTCTGTATTGTAAATCCATCAAAATTCTGTTTAAGAATCTTGATTGTAAAAAGTCATTTAAAAAAAGTCATTTACAATCCCACAAAATCAATAAAATCTCACGAAATCTTTAAAATCTTCAGGATTTTGTTTTGCCAAAAAAGTCTTTTAAAATCTCAATCCAATACACCCCCCTAAAGTTATTTTTGAGAATAAAATTTAAAATGGAAAAATGAGTAAAAATAACTATATGAAGAAAAACCTCTTTTTTTGCAATTCCTATGAGATTTATGAACATTATTTAGAAATAAGAAGTATGAAAAAAGAAATTTGTTGTATACGTTTTTTAGAGATGAATTAGAGAAAAAATGGAAATTTTTGCATGTAGTTTCATTGGTTATTTTTTAGCTATAAATTAGAATAATTAGAATTGAAGCTATGCTTCATTATATTTATTGTTAATCTTTTCTAGGTATGGCTATATCATTAAATCCCAACATGTTGATAAGACTATCGTATGTGAGCATTAGTAAGTAGGATTAAATCACATGTTGATGACAAACATGTTTGTTGTTGATGAATTTAGTTTAAAATTTAGTCTAAATACATTCACTTTTATTGTTACAAACCATTAAAATACAAGATTGTTAATACACACCCAAACAGGTAGGTGTGTAAACACCAAAACCTAAAAAACACAATCTTTATTCTAAAGATAAAGAAACAGAGCAGCAATGATCTAAACCATTACTTTAGTGTTGTCAATCTTCACACATGTCATCTTGGTTTTCTTTGGGGTAGTAGCATGAGCCTCAATTGAATTAACCAAATTCACATCCTCAATTGACACAACTGGCACTTTGGTGGCAGACCCGCCAACCCCATTAAGATCAAGAGCTTTCTTTCCAACAACCTTGCTAGTTAGAGTCTGAATGCCATCAGGGACAACAATCTCTTCATTGTTGTTTGAATCAACTATCTCAATAGAATCCTGAATGTAAATATTCTAATACAATTATTAAGGAATAAGGAATAATATTCAACATCAAAAAATTAGTATCCCTATAAACAAAGCACAGAGTAAATAAAGTGTTACCAGTGGAGTGTCATCGCCCAAATTGCATAGCGGGGGTTCATAATTGGCAATGTCACCATCATCACTAAGCTGGTAATTAACCATAACAATTAGTTTCTCGCAAAACAAAAAGATCTAAAAATAAATAAACATTGCTAGTATTTGTAAATTACATTTATTCCATGAAGTGTTGTGAATCGATTGATAATTTCTTCATCACTAGTCAATTTTTTTACTGTATAGCCGCGCCAATTACGATATAGATTGGCGTCCGTCACTTCAAACTTAAAAAGCATACGCTAGCTTGTTAACAAACACATCAAGTTCGGGGGGGTAATAATTAGAATTTCCCTGCTATAAGAACATAAGATCAAAAGATTGAAATGATTAAACAATACATATATTCCAAAATAGTAATGATGAAAAGAACGAAGAAATCGAAGTTTACATCATTCATAGCATCAAGCAAATTCTGCGCACTTCTCCCTAAAACTTGAGACACAACACGATCAAACATAATAAAAGTTATGGATCCTGTATTGTCTATGACTTGAAGATGAATTTTGAACCTGATCAAATTTACATAAATCATAATATCACAGTTAAGTAATCATTAGGATAAAATATTTATACAAAAAATAAAAATGAAATGTTGGCAAAGATCATACCTAGGAACCGCAGTTCTTGGCATCTTGCATTTACCACAATAGAGTTGACCTCCAACAAAACTAATCCTTGATGCACATCTGCTGCAAGCTTGATAAAACCATCATGCATCAGTATCAAACTCACATGTCCAAGCCAATACAGAACCACAAACTTTCTGCAATAGGGAACATGTATTTCATTTTAAAAAGAGCTAATAAAAAAAAAGGAAAAAAAATAATTAACAATGTTAGAAATACTTTTAACCTCAGTAGATTCAATTAGATCTTCAATTGTCATCCTTTGAGATTGTAGCAAGTCATCATCAACACTAATCACAGATGGTCCAGTCATTTGACTAACAACCTGAGTTAACTCCACATTTGCAACATTCATCCTATATCATAAACAAAATAACATAGCAACGTAAGGAAAAGAAATTAAATTTAAAATATACCTAAAAGAATAGATATATTAGAGATACCTACTCCAACACAAATTGGTCAGAATATATATTTTTTGCATATCATATATTTCAAACAACAAATGTAAATAAGGGTATTTTTTCTCACCAAGATACTTCTTGAGCTTGCAGAGCTGAAGTATTATTACCACAAGCATTGATGAATCATGACTCTCCAAATATTGTTGCATTGTCAGAGCAAAGTCATCCCATAAAGTACAGTGTATCCTATTCCCTCTACCATATCAAAAAATTTAACAGATAAGTACCAAATAATCGACAGATATACTGCAGTCCTATTCCCTCTACCATATCAAAAATTTTAACATATAAGTACCAAATAATCGACAGATATAGTGCACTAAGTATTGATACCAAATAATCGACAGATATAGTGCACTAAGTATTGATACCAAAAGAAACTTACTCTAAATCTTCAAGGGTGGAATCCATAATCTTATTTATCTTCTCAGTTTTTTCAATTTCTTTCATAGCATTTTTCTCAACAACATGGCCAATAACATCTAGGACAAACAATACTTAATTAGACAAATAAAAGAAGAAAAAAAAGACAATAATCGTGAAAACTAAATTCAGATAACAATTTGTAAAAAATGAGGTATAATATAAATCTCACCAAGAAAGTGATCCTCTTTTAGTGCATGACATAATATCTTGGAAAAACATAAAGACAAAAAGAATCATTGGTATTTTTGGAGCCTTGACTTTATAAACCTTAGTACCTCGCATGAAATTCAGTTTGTGCTTATGGGGAGTGCTCTTGAAAGTAGCATCATTCTTACCAACCATAAATTTTTCAAAAACATAAGCACATCATTCTTCAAGCTGATCCTTAAATTGGGAGATCAAATATTTCCTAACAGTTGCATGAATTGAACCTAAATTGGCAAAGAAAGCATAAGAATGAAATTGTAAATCTACCCTTTCATCAAGAAAAATCATATGTATAGCTCCTTCCTCAGCAACATTATTACGATCGGGTGTAGTCCAAAGATTAATTACTCGAACCCTTATTTGGAAATCAATCTTTCCGCCCAAAATTTCAGAAATTTTGGTCTTCTTCACATAAATTCCTATACATACAAATGATAAGACAAAAAAAAACATGAGCAAGACTAAGAATAAAAGCAAGATGTGAAATTAAAAGATGTTCACATGAGTTAGCCATGTTTGTGTCAAGAGAGATGATGGTTGATGATAGATTAGTAGATTGGTGGTATTTATAGAGAAACATGGATACAGTATGTTGGACAGATGGAATGTTGCATGAAAGATACAGGAGAAATCTTCCATAGAAGACACATGGAAGATTGCATGAAAGGAATTTGCAAGTCTCTGATACACTGGAATTTGCAGGTCTTCTGATATGATAAATAGAATTTTTAGATTTTTAATTTTAGATAAGAAGGGACACATGGAAGATTGCATGAAAGGAATTTACAGGTCTCTGACACTGAAATTTGCAAGTCTTCTGATCTGATAAATAGAATTTTTAGATTTTTAGAGGGGTATATATTTTACCGAGAAATCAAAGAAGGTGAGTAGGGTTAGAATTAGGTTTGGTATTATAGGGTTAGAATTAGGTTTGGGTTAGATTAGCTTTGGAAAAAGGTTTGGAAAAATAAGAATTTTACTCTTGTATGAGTATACATTGAATAAGAAAGGTTATTTTTCCCACGACTCTTTCTCCCTAAAATTCTAATTTTTTCCTTGAATAAAAATTTCGGAATGCGCTTTTTCAAAAAAAATTCAGTTCAAATTTGGGAAAATTTCGGAAAATATATTCCAAAGTTTTTTTTTTCCAAAGTTTTTTCAAGGCAAAAACATTTGAAAAACGCATTTCGAAATTTTTCCACAAGGACAAAAATAGAACTTTTTGGGGAGAGGAGGGGGAAAGAGAAGCTATCATTGAATAATTCATATGGGCTTAGGTAAGGGTAGGCCAAACCCGCCCAACCAGCCATTTAACATGAATTCCACGTATATCACATATCTTTTAAGAGATATACTTTTCACACTCCCTAAAAATCCTCACACACTCTTTGAAATTTTCAAAATAACCTAATCGCATTCTAGAATGTGAGAAATGTTCGCACCCTATTTTGTGACTGACAATTTTATTTGACTCAAACCCAACGTCTGCACCACCATGAATGAAATACATTTCGCAATTTAGAGGGCAAACTCAGTTTGCACTTTCACTAGTGAACCTTATAAAAATGTGGCCACTATCTAATACCATATTTTAATTTGTCACTAGAGCGATTGTTACATTATCGACCAATTACACACACCATAAAAATAGCTATACTGAATTGTCACTTTATTTAATATGATCAAATTTACATTTATACTTACAATAGACGTGTATCAAGGCTACAAGAGCTGATAAAGCTACAATTGTTACTTTAACTTGTGAAATGTGTTTCATGGAAGATGAGAGAAGGATGAAGAGGACAATTTTTTTTTATAAGTTTCACATCCTAGGATGCGAACTCACTCATAGGTTGCATCCTAGTATGCAAACTCTTTCTCCCTCAATTTTTGCTATTTACACATTCACATTCTAAATAGCGAGGGGCCAAGGGATGCACAAGTGTAACGGGGCCTGAGAAGAAATTCTCTCTTTTTAATATGAGACTCATAAAGTTGTATAATTTAAAAATTTCTCTTTAGGTTCCTCAATGGTCAAAGTCTTCCATGAACTAACTTATACTCCCTTTAGTCCTTAATATAGTCTAAATACATCAATTGATCAATGTATCTAAAAAGTAAATTTCTTCTTATATTAAGGACCCGAGGAAGTATATCTTTAGGTTCCATAATGAGATCTTCTCCAAACCACTTGCTTAAATGACTCAAAACACTTATATATCATTTGAACTAATTTATTGTTGACATTCAATTAAATCCGTAGGGAAAAAAAACTTTTAATGCAAATAGCATTTGATTTACTCTCTCTTCTATTTTCCATAATCAATAACCAATAATTTTTTTTTTCATATTCCTATAGTAAAACTTATTTCAAGAAAAACATAAAATATCATACTTCAAATTATCATATTATACTTTTCTTAATAAGTGTAATTTATTTTCTTATAATATGGGACGGAAAGAGTATTTTGCTTATTAAAAAAATCCATAGGGAAAAAGATTTATCCTCTGAAAAAATTAAAATCTAAACAAAATTTAATTCTCCCTTTATTTACAAATGAAATGAAACACGGTGAAAAGGAAAATAGTAAAATGGAAAGAAAAAGATTGAGATCATGCGAGTCTCATTATAACATCATCACTATTTTTAACTCCATTAACGTCATCATTAATCATGCCATTTTAGTGTCTAGTACTATGAATGTACTAGTACTTTGAACTAAACTAAGCATTATCCCACGATCATCTTATCACTATATCTAATTTATTGTCATCATTATCTTCTCTAAACACTAGCTCATCATTGCATTTTTAAGATCAATCTTACTTTTATCACTAACTCATCATTAATGCATCTATCTAGACATCATTATCCCATAGATTTTTTTTTTCAGACAGTTTAATAGCTAAAATTTCCACTCTCAAGATGAATTAGTGGGATGTCAAGGTTTGAAATCCAACCGTTGCATATGAAATATGATATCCCTCATCAAGACATCATCTGAGATAAACTCATGGAGACAAATATATGTTGTTTTTAATTATATATCTAAATTATAATGTATCATATATATTAATTGATATTTTTATTTTTATTTTTTTTGTTAATTTTCTGGTTCTTAGAATATCTGGATAATCTAGAGTTTGACCGTGAGATAAATAAAGTCTGATCAATAATTATTTTTATTAGGAATCGAACTCGACTCTTTCGAACAATTTATTTTAATTAACTACTTGAGTCCAATGTCTAAATTATTTTAATTTAAAAGTATATAGGTTGTTTTTATATTTCCAAATTATGATGTATCATATGTTAATTGGTATTTTAATTTCCCCCGATACAACATGTGTTACATATTATTTATAAAGCTCTGATACTTCAAAAATGACGAAATATCGTATCTGATACGTGTTCGATGATATTCGTTCGATACGTCCTGATACTCGTATCGAAGAAGTATTGAACAATTAATATTATTTTTCAAAAAAAATTATCGATACGTGTCGCATACTAATTCTCCGATACACGTATCAGAGAAGTATCTGATAATTAATGTTCGTTGATGATAGAAATGGAGGATAAGAAACCGATACAATCTGTGTTTCTTCTTAAATAGTGAATGTTATGATATTCTTTATAGATATGCCAACTATGTTTTTTTTGTGGTAAAAATGATGTTTTTTTTTTGGGTTAGTACGTACTAGTTATGTTCTTTTTGGGTAGTACTTACTTAACTTAAAGATATATATAATTATCATTTGTTTGCTCAGTTTGAGTAATTTGAATGTTAATTTATTATCACTGTCGATTTTAATTATGTTTATATGTTGTGCATTTATATATTTAATTTTAAATTTAATTTTTAAATAACGTATCGCGGTCGTATTTTATTGGGAATTTTGAAAATTTTCCCATATCGATATTGTATTGGTATCATGTCGCATATCAAGGCTTCATAGTATATTATTGGATGATGGATCAAAATTATATTTTCCTATGGTAAATAAGTATTTTTTTTTTTACTTAGGGAGTGTGTACACTTATAACTTGATGATAATGCAATTGAAAATAGTTTCTCATTTTCTCCCGTCTTTGTCCTTGCAGCAAAAAGTATTGGGATCAGGTGTAGATTTATGATAAAAAGTGTCGATTTATGATCAAGAAAATAAATAACAAATTTTAAATCATCCAAATTTTTGCTGGTTTGTGCCTTTGGGCTGAGTTTGTAATCATCCTTTGGTTATTATATGGAGTGCTAGGAACAAGCAGATATGGAGATGAAAATGAGTTTGTGCAACAAATTATTTCACACTTATTTTAGAGTAAATAAACTTTAGTTTGAATAAACTTTCAAACTAATAAGCATTGATATTTTCTTTAAAACTCCTAATATTAATGTTTATTTTAAGCTAAATATTAAAACCAATGAACAAAAAGGGAGTGTGAAAAGAAAGGTAACTGCAAATGTGATGATTTAAAAGAGAGAAACATATGAATAATATCTAATCTTCTATTTTATTATATTACTGGCTTTGGCTAACATGGAAGACTTCACTAAGTCTTCCATGGTGCACAAATTTCGAATATTATTATAACAAATACGAATTTTATAAAATCTACTGTTGGATTGAAAGTTTATATCATATAGATCATCCATAAATTTTTTTAAAAAAATTAAAAATTATTTGATATGTTATTGAGACTCATCAAGATTAACGGTATTCAATTAAAATTCATAAACCGTTAATTTTGATGGGTCACAATAACATATCAAATAATTTTCGATTTTTTTTAAAAAAATTATGGACGATCTATATGATATAAACTTTCAATCCAACGGTGGATTTTGTAAAATTCGTATTCCTTATAATAATATGAGCAACTTGTGCATGGTGCACAATTTGTGCTACTTGTGCACATTAGAAGTAGCCTATATTACTATATTAAAGATTTTAAAAAAGTTGATTTAGGATATCTTAAAACTTCTCTTTGATGACATTTTCGAAACTACATGTTAAAGAATATCTATATAACTATGTAATTTTTTTTTCGTTCGTCGAACGTTAGCCCTCTTTTTCCACAAAAATTTGATTTAAAATTTTAACTACTTACATCAATTTTTTAATTAATTCTTGTTCAAATTTTTTTTTTTAATTAATTTTTACTTTTAATTTGAAAGAGAAGAGAGGAAATATATATATTGCAAAAGATAATGTTTGTATGTGTTTTTTAATTTCATTGAACTTTCATTTTCACACACGGAGATTGATGAGTCGCTATCTTGTGAAGTGTGGCACCGTTTTCTTCATGTGCTCAAAAATGGATATATATTATTGGTCAAAAGACTCTTCAAGAAATAAATGGCCAACATGGAAGACAGGAACCATTATCTGTTCTTATGTTTATTTTATTTGTTAGGTGAGACTGTTTGGTACACTACAGCCTACGTAATACTTTTATTTTCTTGTGTGATTAATTTAGAGTTCAACACTAAAATATATAAATAAAATTTTAACTTAAACTTTTTTGAACATTTCATCTTTTTTTGACGCATGAACATTTCATCTTAAAAAAAATTAATTAACGTTCAATTTTAATTACACCCCAATCCAAAATATTTGAAATATAGAGAATTATTGATTCACACACAATACTCCTACCGTAGTTGCTTAAAATAAGCACTGAATATGTGATTCTCACGGCCCTCCTTAAGCAAATTTAGTGGGAAAATTTAGTTCAAATTTTGGGTGAAAAGGAACACATTTATTTGTTTTTGGCTTTCATCATCAATTTAATTTAGTTAGGAGTCAGTTTTGGCATCAATTGGTTCCAACTCACTCCTAATCGCAGTTGCTGGGATTAAACTGTGATCCTCCCTACTAAGCTTATGGTCTTGTGAATTTGGACCGTCTTATTTTGGCAAGACTAACACATAGGTATGTTTTTAATAGTTTCAAATTTCAATATCTTAAAAAGTGGATACTTTGTTGATATAGAAATTGTGTAACATTTAATATTTCAAATTTCAATATCCTGATCGCAGTTGCGGTGGATCGAATCGTAATCCTCCGTACTAAGTTTATGGTCTTGTGAATTTGGACCGTCTTATTTTGGCAAGACTATCACACAGGTATGTTTTTAATAGTTTCAAATTTCAATACTTAAAAGAAATTGTATAACATTTAATGTTTCTTTAATTACACTTGAATGAAAGACAAACGTACAACAAACTGCGTCGCTACCTTTTTTTGATGGCAAAATCAATCATTTTAAAGACTACATCTTGAGACCTAGGAGACACCGCATTGCTATGCATGACTCTTTGAACTCTTTTCAAAATAGACTTCCTCTGGTGCTAGAAAACTGAAAGTGTCAAACGCAAAAGGTATAAACACATAATGATTGCCAGAGTACGCTCTCTCATGTTTGACCACTTTACTTGAAGCAGCTTTGAGAGCCGCTTGTCGTACAGTAAAATCTCCGGTCGTCAATCCCACAAATGGAGAAACTCCAATCAAGTCCACATATGCATGTTTCTCTCCTACCCACGTACACCAGAACATCAGCTGACCTCAATGTAGATCTCCTCTCCAGTGGGTCAGTGAAGAAATTCATAGGTGTCTCTTTCTTCACAGATACTCCTGCGCGCTTGAAAACATCAAAAAGGAAATCTGAACATGGTAATGTCTGTATTTATAGCCTGGAAGCTCTCGACAATGAACTCCATGCTCCCCAAATCTATCTAGACACGCCTTACTGCAAATATTTTTTATTTTCGGCCAAATGTTTTTTAATTTGGTCTTTGTTAATATTTATTTTATTTACGGTTAAATAAGTTATTGTCTTTATCCTTTTTTATAGTTGCTGACACTTTTAACTTACTGTTAAATAAGTCTATGTCTTTAACTATTTTTTTTATCAAATAGTTATTGTTTTTAAATTGACCGCTGACTACATGATACTTTAATCGTGTGATATTATAGTCTATTTTGCACTTAACAGTCCACATCAACACATTTAAAAAGGATGTTAATGAATGGACTAAAATGATAAACGTTTAAAAGAGACTAATAATAGAATCATGACCCTATTTTTGAGAGGGAGTTACAAAGACATATAGACCAATTTGATGATTTACTATTAAAATTTTCTTTCAGCTTTTTTTATAAACAAAAAGTTTTAAAATTTGGTGACTTTATATATGATTAAAAAAATGACTATTAGGATAGTTGGGTTGGTAGTTACTGAAAATATTATTAGAGGAACTAGAATTTAAAATCCAAATTTTATGCACTTATATATAATGTGTAAGTTTAATCACTATAAATTACTAAACAAACAACAAATTATAAGCAAAAGTCACTTTCTTAAAAAGTGTTTGGGAAATCCTTGGTTTAACTCCTTGGAGAAAAGATTGTTTATATCTCATGGTTTAAATATTTTATAAAAAAAAAAACTTATAAAAAATAAAATAAAAATTGATGGAAGCGCTCATCTAACGAAGGCTAATTTTGGAAGTTTAATTGGTGCGAGCCAAAAATAGATATGACAATTGGACCCATACTTAATAGATACTAGCAAAACATCTATAACTGGTAGAGTAAAACTCCGTATTTTGGATACAAATACAAATACGAGTAATTGCCTGCGAAAATTAGTTGGTATGAGTGCAGGTACCGATACCTTAGTACACCCCGCTCCACAGGGACGGAGGAAGGTAGAGGGTTGTGTGGGCACATGCATGCATAACCTATTGAAAATTTCTTTTTTATACTAATACTAGTATGTTTTGAGTGTTGATATTTTGATTAGTTCCGCATTTACCAATCACTAATTGAAAATCAGCTCAATTCAATCCAATACGGACAACACACATGTTACATATAAAAGACAATTATAAATTTATTTTCTCAATTCTCGATAAAAATATTATCCATATTCCAATAAACTAACAAATTAGTCCGTAATTTTGTAAGGATGCTTTTAAATATGTCTTAGAGATTATTGATATTTTAAAAAAAAGTTTTCATCTTTATAACAAATTCTCCTTATATTTTATTTATATTTTAATAATATATACTACCAATGTGGTCTCTCTATTTAACTATTTACTATCAATTTAATCTATAACATACTCTTTAAAAGACAAATATGAATAAAGTTTGAAAGAGTGAAGAACCATTTTAGAATATTAATAATCTCACACACCTACTTGATAGCGCCTTACAAATATGTATTATTGTAATGAGAGTAAATATACTCCATATATTATTATCTTCTTGAACTTGAATTTGTGTTAATTGTGGAAACTTCATTGTTAAAGTTTGACAATGTTTAATTGGGATTATTGCATAGGATGCAATATGTATGTATAGTGCATGTGTATGATTTGAACATAGTTTTAATTTGTTAAAAGAAGAAGAAGTAAAGTTCACAACATTCATTAACTTCTATTCCTTAAACACTAGATGAATATGAGATTATAAAATTGGATTCATCTATAAAAAAATAAAAAATTGGAAATAATATTTTATGCTACAAATTTATTTATTTGATGCCTCCACTATAAAAAATTAATGACTCCGTCACTTATTTGGTGTGTCGTTTTTATAAATGCGGTTCTTTCCCTTTTAAGTTTATGTTCTTTCTTCTTCTTTTTTACTCATATAGCAAAAAGAAGTCATAAAATCCAACTATATTTAATATCATTATTCTAAAAAATTCCTCATTAATTATCTGTTTTTTCCTTTAAAAAAAAACAAATATGTTTTTATTAAATAGAGGGTCGAAGTCCAAATTATCTTACTTTTTAAGGTGAATGTATATTTTTAATATAAATTTATTGTGACAATTATTTTAATAAATATAATTTTGTATAATATATAAAATCAAGACCACTAATAAGGTCAAATAAAATATATGTTTCGAATATTTTTTTACGAAGTTCAAATACATACCGTTCAATTAAGACCTGAAGTTTTGAACTAAATAGATTTTGGAACATATTTGCCTATTTTATAATAAAGAGAAGTGTCAATATCACACTCTCTAACACACAACTCTAACACACTTTACTTATAAAAAAAGTATTTATTGGAAGAAATTAACCTCTTAAATAAATTCCAATTCTGTCTAGAAAATTAGTCTTCACTATTGCATATAGATGATACTTTTTGGTTTAGAAAGGAAAAAAGATAAATTATTCTTACTTCCAATGGATTTGAATTGTTTCTAAGAGTCACTTGAGATGTTTTAAAAAATGATTTTTTAAAGTAGACATGAAAGGAAAAATTAATGCTAATATTTTGAGGTGAGAAAGTGTTTTACGTGCTATACAATTGAGTGATGTTTGGAAATTGCTCAAAAGGACGTTTGATGTTGTCACATTTAAATTCATAATATTTTAAAGTTATTCACATCATGATTGATATAGTGATTCAAAAAATAAATATAATTTTAAGTATCAATATTAATTTGGCAAGGAAGCCATCACAACTCTTACATCCAAAAATTAAGGGTGATAGGAACTTATCATTGAGAAGTAATAGAAGTTGGTTTTTAGAAGAACTTGGATTGAGGTCCTATATATATATATATATATATATCCATTTATCCTGAGAAGATTAGTCTTTATTGTTGCTGATATTTTGTTTAGAAAGAAAAAAGGCACATTTTTCTTATTTAAAAGGTTTTTTATTGTTTCTAAGAGACACTTGAGATGTTTTTAAAAAAAATGCTTTTTTTAAGTATATATGAAAGAAAAATGCTAATATCTTGAGGTGATAAAGTGTTTTACGTAATATACAATTGAGTGATGTTTGAAAATTGCTCGAAAGAATAGTTGATGATGTCACATTTAAGGTCATAATATTTTAAAGTTATCTACATTTTTATGACTGATATAGTGATTTGATCAGTATTGATTCGAAAAAAAATAAAAATAGTTCTTAAGTATCAATATTAATTTTTGTTTTGTTGTTGAATTTGTATAGTTTGAATCATTGTCTCAATCACCATGATGAATAATACATATATACCACAAATTTTTGGTTACGAAAAACCCTAATGACCATTGTTAGAGTTTCAAAAATCTTCAATTAATCACCGACCATCTGTGACACTCTTAATCTAGAAGCCGCGGCCCGCCGTACCGCCATAGGCCTACAAAATAATTAAAAAAAATAGTACCATATTTCACTTTAATTTGAAATAGGAAGCCGTGGACACAACTCATACATCCAAAATTAAGGGTGATAGGATCTTATCATTGAGAAGAAGTTGGTTTTTCCAAGAACTTAGATTGAGGTCCTATTTATATATCCAATCATTGCTCACCACAACCCTCCATCTCTTCAATCCAACCAAATGTGTTAAAGAAATTGAACATGTCATCACTCTTAGAACGGTTTGTGTTAAGTCTCTATCTTCTTACGCGGTTTATTTTGGGCCTAGTAGTGCTACAACAATGCCCATGGTTTTAATATTCCACTTCAAAGATCAAAGTATGGTCCCAATAGGAAATGAGCCCACAAGATTTTCTGATCAACTCCATGTGCTACTATCACCACTCTAGATTTTTTAGTACTATACATCAAAAGTGTTGGAGTTTTGGGATATTTCCTAGATCAAATGTTGCTTAGTTAAAGGATCTTTTCTTCACAATTTTTGCTTTCTCAACAAATTCTTTTAGAACATCTTGCAAAAAATTATACTCACTGCATGGAGTGTATACTTTTTTTTTTCACCACAGTATCCGATTCATTGGACCGGCTAATCTGATTCGGGGATTAGTTTTGAAATCAAGTAGTTTCAGCCCTCTCCCGATCTCAGTTGCAAGGGATTGAGCTGTGGTCCTACCTACCAAGTCCGGCGCCAATCACACCATTGGACAAACTAACGATTAGTGAATGTATACTTATTCTCGATTGAATAAAATTACTCCATTTCATTTCTCATTCTTTATCTAAATAAATGTTTTTTTTACATTGATTGAGTTATTTTTTCTTATGATTTTGTTGTCTAATTTCACTATAAGATTTATATTTTTTTATTTTTCTAACTAATGCCCTAGAGACGGCTATTAGTATAATTCTATTAGCATTGGTTGATTCAAATGCACATTCAAATGAGATAAACCCAACTCTTATATATATTGTTGATTCAAGTCCACATTCAAAAGAGATAAACCCAAGTGAAGCACATGGTATATTGTTAATACAAACCAACCTCATCATTTACTTAGAAAAGTACTTACATGAGTATTGAAGCAAAAGGGGAATAAATACCATTCATATCTATGACACCTTTTTTTTGGACAAGAAATCTATGACACATTATGACTTATAATTGTAACCTTAAAGTAGCACAAAGAAAAAGATGACTTAAAATAAAATAAAATAAAAACCCTTTATATTAATTATAGTGTATCTATATATTGTATCCCCATTTGTGTTGACAAATGAACCACAACTATAATCCTCTTGTTGTATTTAGGAGGCAGCAATCCTCTCATAATTTCCAAGCCTATTATCAGCCAATCTTGAACCATAAGTTGAATTCTTGTACTCAAACCATGTAAATTCTTTATACAAGCTTTCTTTTCCTTTCATGAGTGAAGGTAATGGTGCTATTTTCTCACTCAAAGGTGGTCCACCAAAATAAATCATTGAGAGCCTTGGATTGATACCATTTGCCAAAACTCTATGTCTCACACTTTTGAACCTTCCATTAGTCATAACCTAATATTGTTGCACCGACCAAACCAAAAGTTAATAATAAATGTATGTCCAAAAAAAAAAAACAAAGTTAGAGTACTAGTCTAATCATAGATATAGTCACATTCAAATCATGAGAAAAGTCCCTTGAATATTGTTTCATAAAAACATATATTAACAATAATGTCTCTATCTCTAAAATAAAAAACTTTAGAAAAATATTGTCTTTAAATATAAGACTCATTTCAAAAATACCCCTGATTTATATACTATTATATTTTTTAAAATAAAACATTACTTGAAGGACAATTATGTAATATCCATGTAAAAATAGATGAATTTAATACAAAAAATTGTAAAAAGTGCTTATAAATTACTATATGGAGAGTGTGAAGTACTCTGTCTTGCTACTACTGACACAACACATGAAAAAAAAACTTTTTGCAATTAATTTTGAGTTGAGAATTTCATAGTGTTTTGGAAAGGAGAGAGACAGAAAGTTGAATGTCCAGGTGTATAACAAGTCAACCAAAGTTTTCAATTTTCAACACACATTTTTCAAAAAGTAAATTAAAAAAAATGAAAACCTTATCCACTTGCAAAAAAATTATTTAAAGAAAACCTTAGTCACATTTAAAGAAAAATAAGAAAATCTATACATATATTATGAAAATAATTGCTTAGGCTTGTAACCTAAATTTGTCAAACTCAAATATTGGTAAAGTAAGTTGTAAAATGGTCATTAATAACACTTTGATTGTAACGAGTTTGTATTGTACCTGAAGAGAATCACCAACATTGATGAAGAACGAGCTATGATCAGGTGGAACTGAAATCCAGGTTCCATCTCTAAGAGAAATTTGAAATCCCGATGTATTGTTTGACCTCAAAAGTGAAATAATTTGAGGATCTGTATGTTCTCCAAATCCAATCAAATTCTTACCATTTATCGCTAATTCAGGACAAGCAGGATAATGATTAACCCTAAAAATAGAGTCACTCTGTTTATCCATCACAAGCTTGCTAAAGACATTCTTTGGTTGAATCTTTAGCCCTTCTGCCATCAAATCAAGTATCTTACATGCCATATTTCTCATAGCACACTTATAATCTTTCAACAAACACCTATAAATAATAACAAACAAAAAATTAAACAAGTTTTTCATCAAATTTTATTTACCTCTCTATCGAATTTTATATTATCAAAGTTTTCACCTATGATAACCTAGAGTTTAAGACTAAAAAATAGATTTTTTTAATTAGGTTTTATTATCTCACCGACTGAACTCCAAATTATGTGAGCTTTTTTTTACTAGTAAAAGTAAAAAAAAAAGACTTTTTTTCTTTTCATTCAAGAGTTTTTGAATTTAGATTAATTGAATGATATTTAGTACCTAAATTTTTCTATGTCTCTTCCATAAAGTTTGAAATTGTGTTCTTCATTGGTGGTGAGAAGAAGGTATTCAACCCAACCAACATCACCATTGAGTCCAATTTTTTTGTTACCATATCCAAATGGATTTGCAGGCCCTGCTTTTTCTTTCTCTGTTAGAGGCAGAGAGAAAAATTTGAAGGCTTCAGATTCTAATTGGGATATAGCTTCCATAGGGATTCCATGGTTTATGACTTTGAAGAAACCAAAATCTTCACAAGCTTTTACTATGAGATTCTTTGCATCTGGTTTTGAGAGGTCAACAAGAGGAATTGATGATGAAAATGTGGTAGACATGTTGTTGTTTCTAACATAGGTGAATTGTTCTGTTGTTGGTTTGGATAATAACACCATTTAAGGATGTTACTAAAAGTGAAGTATGAGAGGAAAAAAGAAGATTAAAGAGAAGAAGAAAAGAAGAAAAAAAAGAGAAGTGTGTTTGTAGAGGTTTTGGTGAGTCAATGAATGAAAAGAGAAGAGATTTTTTGATAAGGCTTTGTGAGCAAATGAGGCTTGAGAAAAACGGTTTGGTTTCTTGGCTATTTATACACAAAATTGGTGGGGTAGTGTGAGAAAGGTACAGAGAAAAGAAGAAATTCATCATCATGATTTTGGAAAGGAATCAAATCCTATGTTGAAAAACTATAACACATTAGAATTATAGAGAATGACATCTTTTATGGATTTGGATTTCCTATTTTTACAACAAGACACTATAATATATCTATAATATATCGTCCGTTCAATCTGATATGGACAGCTGAAATCACTTTGACATAATTTTACTGATGTGTGATATGTGCCGTTCGATTTAAAATTAATTGTTGTGATCTCTTAATGCGTTAAATTGTGTGCTCCTACTATTGCAGGTGATTAAGATCCATCTTTTATCGTATAAATCGGTTTTATAAAGATGGCTGAAGTGATATATTGTTAAAAGCCTCGCATAGAATTAGAGAAATTCTGACAATATATTTATAAATGGTGGGTATTTTTTCCATAGTAAATCAATAAAATAGAGAAGCAGCTTGATATATCAAAAGTATAATAATTTAGACTACCAATCAATTATATATTTTGTGTTACTATGACATTGGTATAAAGTTTTTACCATTGTTTAATAATAGTTAATCTTCGTTGGAAAATTTGTAGAGGGATATAAAATATGGTTTTCCCTTCTAGTCAAATTTTCTCCATTAACAGGATCTAATAATCAAACATCTGCTTAAGGATTAACATTTCTTATCACTTGGACTAATACAACGCTAATATACCAATCAATATATTATTTCCTAGGAGAATTTTAGTAAATTTCATCTTTGGTTACTAAATAGTGGTATACTATAATTGTTAAAAAACAATCTCACAATTTAGAGATCTAGACCTTATGACCTTTTTCTATTGAAATTACCAATATTATTTTTATGGTATGGCTATCACAATCTTGCTGAAATAGAAGTCTAGTCATCACCTAATTAAGCATATTTACTTGGATTTCCTTCCACTAAAATATACATGAAAACTTTATTATTACATTGAATTAAAAGGAGGTAGTCACATCAAATTAAATTCCTCTAATAAGGTGTTCATCATTATTTCCATTTTTCCTTTCTTCATTGTTATCTTCATTTTTCCCTAAGTTTGGTATTCATCCAAAATAGGTGAAATAATTTCATAGTTTTTGTGGTAACATAACAAATATAGAAATGGTGAAATTGACGAGTGGAAATTAAATATAAAGGAATAAAAGTAAGACTTTGTACGAATCAATATTAAAACAATTATTTTACACATTTAACATAAACCTGTAAAAATGGTTTTGCCAGTATGAACGATCTGCCAAACTCGAATAAAAGTAAGACCTGGATCTTAAAACATTTGTCCGATTTTTTTTTGTCCAGTCCGATAAAATCCAAAACCCATCTGAGTCAATCTGTTTAGGACCGAGTAGCCCGTTTTGATAGCTTTAATTTATACTTCAAATATAATTACTTCCAATTAAGTGATTATGTGAAGAAAAACTGTTTGAAATTTAGGGAGGGATATATATGACCAATTATCATGCATGAATCTATTCATTTGTGAAGCAATTCAGTGTATGATATGCATTCATATGAGTCACAACTCACAACCATGTAAGATGTACCAAAACATTCTACTTGTAGTAAAAAGCAAGGACATAGCTATATACCCTTATAGGTTCACCAATAAACTATATTCCTCATATTGTTTAAAAATTACACAGGGTTTGTTTCCAAATACAATGTGCTTGAAATATATTTCTTTTAATTTTTTATATTTTGATTCATTTGAATGTGGCACAACCATAAACTATATTCTATATGCCTGTCACTTTCTTGTGCTATTGTCTACTAAAATATTTTTCTAGAAAGGCTTCTCTCTCCTACTATTTTCTGACACAAAATTCTTCAAAGTTAGTAAAATATAACTATAAATATAATTATAATATTTTACCCATAATATTTATACACATATATAGTAAGCAAAGTAAAAATTTATAGATGTACATTATTTTGTATATATAGGAAATAGTATTATAGTGCAACATAATCATGCATGATGACATATAATTGATGATATATAATTGAAAGTTAGTGTAAAACCATAATGCAATAATATCCGTACATACTAGTCTCAATTATATAATTTTTTTAATAAAAAAAGCTCAATTATACATTATAAATAGAGTTTTTATTTATATTTTTATAAATGGTAAATATTAGTATTATGTTTGGAGGTGGCAATCAAATCATCGATGATATTCTTAGCACCAATTATTTAACTTTCTCACTTTAACTACTCTCCAGCACGAAAATTTATAAAGTCTGGGCAAAATCTTAGTTTTAGATAAAAATCATAATTTTACACCATAAAATTTTATTTTTGAAAAAAAAATCTCAATTTTACCCTAAATTAACTCATAAAATACCAATTTAAATAAATAAACATATATAATTTAGTCATATATAATTTAGTAATAATAAATATCATAAAAGAAAATAACAAAAAAAAGGATTAAATGGGTCAATTTGAGATATTCGTCTTTTATCTGCATCGAAAAGATTGACACACTCAATCTATTTTACACTATTCTTTCTTTCCATATCCATTTTGCACTTTTTTTTTTGACAAACAACAAATCATATTATTTCATTAATCAATAAGTAGTAATACAATGAGGTAACATCTCAAATACATTGCGACTAGACCAAGACATAATCACCACAAAGTAATAGAAGATGTATCTCAAAGATATGCATGTAGAATAATATATTTTCCTTTCGGTTTCATGTATAAATAATTTTTTATTTTTTAAGTTTATTCAATTATTTTCTAAATTATATGCATGTAGAATAATATATTTTCCTTTTGGTTTATAATATAAATCAGATATAATTAATAATTGAATGAATTTAAAAAATAAAAATTTATTTATATATAAAATTGGAAGAAGTACATGTAGAAATAAACGACTATCAATATTCAAAGGTAACGTTTAAATTTTCAAAGAAGGATCATCATAGAATATATTTATTCTTTAATTAATTTGAGAAAAAGTTTGAAACATTCGTCTGGGTCAGCAAAATTATACATTGCTTTTGAACAAATGGACATTGAATTTATCCATGCTAGGTTTGAGCATCTTGAATTATATCCGATACCTTTGTTTCCCTTAACATGTGCAAAGGAATATCATAGAAGCATCATGGATAATATCTTAGAACCTGCCACTTGCTTTTGTTTATGTTTTCATCAAAATATACACTCGGTTCATTTTTAAATGAATGTTGTTTAATGTTTTTTAGGTTTTTTTTTTTTTTTTATAAAGTAAGAGCATCTAGATATTGAGGTATGTTGGCACCTCTATCCTTTCTGTTCTCCACCTATAGCTAATATTATTATTAAAAAAAGAAAAATAAGATAATTATAAGGGAGGACTATATACCTTACCCCAAAGAAATGAACGTAGAACAATAAATCATACCAACTCTTATTTAATCCTAGAATACAAAATAGAAGTCCCTAGACGAATGCAATGATCATCACAAAAAAAGAGTCCATGTACCCACTACTTCATGCAACAAGTGATAATGACTTTTTCAAGCTAAAAAGTCCAAAATCATAGAATGATATGAATATTGATATATCCCTTGCACTAGTCTTGTTAGAATCCAAAGCAACCCAGAACCAATCGATACCCAGATCGAAGGATGTTCAATCAATGAGAATGACCACCACAAGCCCAAGAATTACAAAAAAATCATCGAACCCATTAGATAGACGAAAAATTACTACCGTCAACACGGAGAACCTACATATCGAGCCCTTTCGAGCAAAAATAGGCCGAATCAGATATTGATGAATCTAGTGCATGAGAGACTTAAGCTTCCAACTGAACAGTGAACATAGATCCCACCATGAAAATAGAGGACGACGAACGGACCCGACCACCAACATGAAAACAACAGATCCACAAATCAACTGCTCATGGCGACGACAACCACGAAATAACACCATGACAAATCCCAATCGGAATTTTCTGTCACACAATTGTTTATGGCTTTGATGTACGTTACCGAAACTCAGACCAGTCAAGAACGGATATCCACAATTGCAAACGTCCACCACCAGAACACCAACAGATATAGAGGTGGCTCCCGGTTCCGACAAGCATGGTGATGCATTACCACCATGATTCACGACCCATGAGGGGTTACATGTCCAAATCGGCCGCCAACGCTGCCACCACGAAGCTGGTCGGAGATCTGGAACAACGACGGTGGCGCGGAGGGCGCCAGAGACCACTCATCGCACCACCACCAATTATTCTACATCGGAAAAAAAAATCTGAGAAGAACAGATAGAAGAAGGTGGTTGTTTTGTGAGGAAGAAGAAGGTTGTTATAAATAGAAACAAAATTTACATTGTTATTATGCGGTGATTAATCTCCGCTTAGAGAATTTACATGGTAGTATATTATTATGAAAAACATTTCTCTCAAAGTTTGGACAATTTAAGAAAAACGTCAAGCTCATAAGTGATCATTCTAAAGTTTAGAAAAACAAAAATGAAAAGGGACACAACAACATTAAAACACAAAATAGGAAAGTGTAGCTACAAAGTCCCCTTTTTTATGATGTTAACCTTTGAAGTCTTTGAAGCTTTACTAAGCTCCCCTAAAACAAAGTTTGAAATAATTCTATAAAACGGTCTATTTGATTCTCTTCTCTCAATCGAATTTTCTTCATACAACAGAGTAAATGATAAAATCTTCTGACCATCTTCTAAATGGTCCAAATTCCTGACTACATGGATCAATTCATTATTATAGTTGAATGTTGTAAAATGTAATGATTACATAAAAAGAGAATAAATGTTTTATTAAATTATTCTTATTAACTATTATATTTATTGGTAGCAATGATCCAATGTTTATTCATCACAGTACCAATTGTCTTATATAGGCTTACAACACAAGTTACAATGGGCCAAAACTAGCTAAGCCCAAACAAACTAGGCCCAAAGTAAAAACACATCCTAACATACCCTCCCTTAAGCTGGTCTTTCATTGAATGATCAACTAAGCTTACATAACACAAGACAGTAAAACAACCAGACAAGCACATATGCTTCAGGCGCGCACATGAGCACAACAATTGGTAAAAATACACAAACTGCAAAAGAAAATAGAACAGTTGAATACAAATTGAAAGAGCTTAAAGCTTGTGAGAGAAACACTCTATTCAACTGAATCAACTAGGAGAGTCACTCATTCCAGTTCCCTCCCTTAACTTGCAAAAGCTATCAAACTTTAGAGCCTTTGTCATAATGTCTGCCAATTGTTCATGTGACTTGCAGTATTGCAGCTCAACTATTCCATCCTTGCTTAGATCCCTGAGAAAGTGATATCTCACATCAATGTGTTTACACCTACCATGCAAGATAGGGTTTTTAGACAATTTGATGGAGGAACTGCTATCACAGTTGATAACTATGCAGCCAGGTTGCTTGATAAGTAAGTGATCTAGTATACTCTTCAACCATAAGCATTGACAGGCACAAGAAGCTGTAGATACAAACTCAACTTCAGTTGTTGATAGAGTAACTATGAGCTGCTTCTTTGATGACCAGCAAATGACACTTCCACCCAAAGTGAATACATAACCTGATGTACTCTTTCTATCATCATGATCTCCTGCATAGTCATAGTCACTCCATCCTTTCACAGTCAAGTCAGTATTTTCTTTGCATTTGTACAACATTCTAAGCTTCAGCGTCCCTTTCAAATACCTCATTATTCTTTTAACCAATGCTACATGCATTTCAGTGGGTCTTTCCATGTATCTAGCAGCTAAACAAACTGCAAAGGTCAAGTCAGGTCTAGTAGCTAAGAGATACATTAAGCATCCTATCATTTGCTTATATGTGGTAGTATTAGTAGGTTTACTATTTTCATCTTTTACCAGCTTACATCTAGTGACAATGGGACTGTAAACTTTATTTCAATATTCCATTCCAAATCTTTTTAGTATCTCAGCACTGTATTTTTGTTGATGTATGAAGATCCCTTGTTTGCCCTAATTGACTTCTACTCCTAAGAAATACTTCATTTTACCAAGATCTGTCATTGCAAACTTGTCTTTCATGGATGCTTTGAATTCATTCATCATTGCAGTATCATTTCCCGTGTAGATAAGATCATCTACATAGATACTTACTATTAAAATCTTCTGATTGTTACCTTGCTTGACAAATAAGGTATGTTCATGAGGGCAGTTTTTGAAATTTTCTGACACAAAGTAAGATTCTAGCTTACTATACCATGCTCTAGGGGCCTGCTTTAAACCATAGAGAGCTTTTCTTAGCTTATAAACTTGATCACCTTTTCCCTTCTAATAACCCAATGATTGCATCACATATACATTCTCCATTAATTCTCCACTTGCAGTCATCTTGTTTGCAATTACAAGAGTTCTTGCAAAGTAATCAGTGACTGACTCACTTTCCCCCATCTCAAGAATCTTAAATTCTCATCTAAGAGACTGCAATTGTGCACGTTTCACCTTGGTGGAACATTGATATTTGCGTTTCATAGCATCCCAGATATCTTTTGCAGTATCACGAGTTAAAATTGTTTCAAGAATGGATCTATCTATTGACTGAAACAAATAATTCTTTACCTTCAAATCACAAAGTTTGCTAGCATCTGCAACTTGTTGTTGCTCCACCGTTGCATTCGCCGGAGGTATGACAACACCATTCTCTATCAATCCCCAGTATTCTTTGGATCGGAGCAGGTTCTCCATTAGCATGACCCAATGTTCATAGTAACCATCAAACTTTGGAATAGATGGTTGAGCAAAATTGGATGAGTCTGCCATGTTCTTTGTTAAAGAAAGAGATGATGAATGGAAAGAAGAAAAGAAATCGAGCAAGAATCAAGGTTGAAGATGATAATGGCCACCATAACGGTCCTAACTGCCACTGTAACTGTCACCGGAAAAGAACTACTGTTCTTTGAGCGCGCGCAATTTTTCTGTTTTTCAGGTCTTGGATCTAGACCTCACTGATACCACTTGTTGGTAGCAATGATCCAATGTTTATTCATCACAATACCAATTGCTTTATATAGGCTTACAACACAAAGCTACAATGGGCCAAAACTAGCTAAGCCCAAACAAACTAGGCCCGGAGTAAAAACACATCCTAACAATATTGGTGTATTTTTTATTTGCATAAATGTAAAGTAACAATTAGGAGTATTTATTAGAAGGTACGATTGAAAAGAAATAATTTTAGCAAAAAAATAAATAAATTAATATTGTATTGTAAACAATAAATGCCATTCATTTTGATATTATTTTTTTTTTTGTAAAATTAATATTTTAAAATGGAGGAGTACTTTTGTCAAAAATAAAATAAAATGGAGGAGTACTATTTAATCATAAAAAATTTAGTCCAAAATGTTCCCACAAAGGCACAAACTTTCTCGTGGCGGATGTAGAAAACTTAAAGGAAATATATTGTAAAGAAGAGAAGGAAATATACGTCTACACGTCAAGTAAGTAAATTTATCTTTTTGAAACTTTAATTTATTTTTTGGGTAAATGGGGTTTTACCCCCTGCAAAATAGAAGAATTTTGCATTACACCCTGTAAAATAAAAAGTTGTGATTCCCCCCTCGTAATATTAAGATTCTTTGTTTTACCCCTTGAATTGACAACATGAATTTGGAATCTTAATTTTGCTGATATGGCAACCATACGTGGCTTTTTTTTACACATGGCTTTTTTTTTTTACTGTTTTTATTTATTTAATTTTTATTTTACCACATATTGAGCTATGTCATTTAAAAAAATAAAAAATAAAAAACAAAAAAGGAAAAAAACAAACAGCAAGAAACATCAACAATCTTCACCACTTTTATGGGAAGAACAAACAACAACAACAAACTTCATCTTCAATCTTAAATTTCATCTCATCAATTCAATCTCAAACCCATAAATCCAAAACCATAAAAAACTCATAAGTTTCTCAAAACATAAAATCTCACAGTTCATTCTCCACCACCACCGTCGTTGTCCATCTCTCTTTCCCACCAATTGCATCTCTCTTCCTTGCAGCATCACTCTCAATTTTGTTGTTTGTTGATTTTCCAAAAAATTAAAATTAAATCAGAATTAATGATGTTTGGAGAACATGTGTTGTTGTTATTTTTCTTGAACTTGTAATTGCTAACCCAACCCATATCTTTCACCAAGATCAAAGGAATGAACACGTGAGAGGTAGAGACCAGGAAGGAGAGGGATGAAAGAGTTGATTATGTTAGGGTTGTTGTTGGTGGTTGTGGTTATGGAGGAGGTGGAGGAAGAGTTTGAATTGGAGGAATTGTGGAGATGATGATTTTTTATTTTTTTTTTTATTTAGGGATTTGAGATGAAAGTTGTTTCCTGAGATTTGATATGAATGTTTTTTGGAAAAAAAAAATTGTGGGATTTGAGATGAAGATTTTTTTATTTTTTTTTATTTTAAATAACAATGATTTGGAATAATTATAATAATAAAAATAAATAAAAATTCTAAGAAAATCCACATATGCATATGCCACATCATAAAAAAAAAGATTCCATGTCTAGTTGGCGAATTAGGGGGGTAATTGAATGAATCTTTATATTACAGGGAGTAATCACAAAAAAAAAATTTGTAGGTAAGTAATGCAAAATTCATCTATTTTGCAGGGGGTAAAACCCTATTTACCGTTTTTTTTTTCTTCCTTTTTCTCGATCGATGTCTCAATGTTAAGCGATGAGTATGTACATTTTAGGATGATCTGGTTGAGAAGAAATTAAATGGAGCTTTAATCCACAAGGTAGGGATGATATACTGACACATTATTCATATGCCCCACTATAGGGTAGATGCTAAAGAGGTTGAAGAGGAACAACGAGTGGATGTCATTGAAAGATACACATCATTTTTGGACACATAAATGCTCTAGAATTTTTTATTTTAACACACATAATAATTTGTAGCATTTTATTAGAGTGATTTTTTTTTGTCAGTGTACACTTAAACACACATTAGACGAAGAACATAAAATTCTCAAATATTTTGGTATCATTATTGATCATGCATTGTGACACATATTTTGGCTTGGTAATTTGACATTCTGCAAGCTTTTTTACATAATATTAGCCTTTTAGATTTTGCAAAAAAAAAAAAAAAGGTTTTAGCATGTTTCTACACTTTGGGTTTGATTTAAGTGTTAATGTATTTTTTGATCAATTTTCAAATTTAATTGCATAATAATGACCCTTGTTCACTTTGCAGGCCATCATATCTTTGGCAGCATTTATTTGATTGAGATGTCCTAACATGCGTTGAAAAGCTAAAAAGTAGAGTTACAAATTTCATGTTGAACCTACAACGTAGTTTGAATTTCTTTTAGCTAAACGATTTTGCCGCATGTAGGCTGAATTTCTAATTTTGGATCAGAGTTGTGAAGATGGATCAGACAGATTCCAAGATGTGTTGGGTTCCTTAAGGATCAGTTGGACACCTGATGACTATTTTGCATATGTACAAAATCATTCAAATAATAAAGTAAGTAAGTAAGATCGTCTCCATATGGATTGTGTGTACAATTATCACTAAATTAAGATCAAAACAATAGATTTGGGGGGTTTTCAAGTTGTTGGATTTAGAAGCATAAAAGAAACAATTAAAAAGAATCTAGATGAGAATAATAGTTAGGTTGTTTCGAATCCCTTCCATTTTCCTACTTGGTAATATGTTATTATATTTCACAATTCAAATTAAGTCTGGTTCATCACGACGAATTAACCCTTAAATAGTAATAATCACTCCCATATTTTATTATCCTATTCATTAATAACACACTCCCTAACCCCTTAGGTGAGTTGGGAAATTATGAAAGCATTAAAGATGTGTGTTAATTCAAAGTCACAACCGCTAGTTACGTATCCCTATAATAACCGCAAGTTACGTATCCCTACAAAATCATGTTGTATAATTATCATCAATTCGAATATCAAAATAAACTCCCATTAACAATTAATACCTATATGAATTTCACTAATACGTATACTAATGAAAAGCATTAAACATTTGTGTCAAAAAGCATTAAACATAAATGATATAGTTAAATGATTAAAAAGACAGAATTGCAATAATATAATAACCAATTACATGGATCAAGTAGTTCTAGAGAAGTTCATCTATTCAACCTAACTTAAGGAAATTAATTACTTTTAGACATAATTAACATAACAAAAGAGTTAAGAAATTACACATAAATCGTAACCTCGTTGACGCGCTAGAGTAAGGACTCCCTAATCCCTATGGTGGGGAGTTGCCTTCCTATAAGACCTCCTTCCTCTCCTCTTGAAGTGAGTCCCCTATTGAGTGATGTGAATTGTGTAGAATGATTAATTGTGGAGGAAGAAAACTTTATAAAGTTTTTCTAGTGGGATTGGGTTTTGCATCCTGTAACATCATATGCCATCGTGCCACGATGGCTTCACAAATTTGTATCGTGGCACGATGCATCCCATCGTGGCGCGATGGTTATTAATTTTCTCCAATTTTTTGGCGGATTCTCTTCAAATTAATAACAACCCATCGTGGCACGATATATGAGCGAATTTTCTTCAATTTTATGCTCCTTTTGTATAATTCTTAAACTCTTTGCTTCTTGGTCACGTAACTTCATTCTTTAGGTATTTTCCATGCTTTGGCTATCAAAAGACTACTAAAGTGACTAAAAACTAACCTAAAAACATGATATAATTAAATTCCTGTTATCAACACTAACAAAAGAAAGTTGAAGGGGAAGGCATGAGTCAACATGAACCGCAATTTCTCTACAATCATATAACAACCAAAATTGCTTGAGAAGTGAGAGGACCTTGGAGTTTTTACTGTTCCTTGCACCATATATATATATATATATATATATGTGTGTGTGTGTGTGAGAGATAATGATGAATTTGAAAATAATCTTAAAACAAAATGTTATAATCATAAAATATGGAGTAATTAAATATATATGTAAAAGACTTTTACTCTAACATTGTTTACCATCTTACATAATAAGAGAGATGATTTTTCTCCAAAGTTAATTCCATCCACGAAAGATAATCTTATTTGAGATACCGTCAAACACTAAATATAATTATCTCTCAATCAAGATTCAAGCATCGTGGAAGTCTAATCCATTCTATTAGACTCAACCACTTTTGGTAAGAGTTATTATTATTATTATTATTATATTTGTGTAAGGAAGAACTAGATGACTTCTGAAATGGTTACTGCGGTAATAAGCTTCAGGTAGGGTAGATCACATTAAGGAAGATACTGCGACCGCAAGACATGTTAAACCTTCAACACTCAAGTCAATATCTGATCAAGGTGAAGCAAAAGTGAAGAGTGATTGAATTATGTATACCTTGGCGCCAAAGCTGACATTTATATATTGTGGGGAGCATATTGTAAGTTAGAGTTTTCACATTCATGTTTACTTATTAGAAAACTATTTATTCTTAAGGATCTTAGAATATATGGTTCTCACATATTAAAGACTTCAAAGAACATACCTCCATCCATGATGATAGAAAGTAGAGTAGTAACAATAATCCTCTGATTTCCAATCTTTCTCTTTCCCGTCTGTTCTTTCTCATACCCGTTCTTGATGGTAATATGGTACAAAAACTTTTATGGAAGAGACAGAACCCATGTATTCATTCATTGATTGGCTGGTTAGTACGTAACTTCCATGAAGTTACATACATTTATAGAAATTCACTTGCACCCTTTCATGAATTCTTGTATCTTTCACATGAATATTTATTCCCTTTCACATGAATATTCATATCCTTACATAAATACTTGCACCCTTTCACGTTAATATTGCATTCTTCCACATGAGTCACCATAAATTAATTATAATAATTAAATTATTTACATGTATTCGATGAAGGATGTTTACAGTAACTATTGTATTCATTACTATTGGCTTGCATAAGAAGCCTTCATAAATGAATGGATTTGGACTGGACCTAGAGCGCTTGGCCCACGTGTATTGGATCTTGACCGAGTCCAGAACATTATTATTAATAAATTGGCTAGTGGCTAAAATCACACACTTTAAGTATGAAAAAATAGTGAATCTCGAATTCAAACCAAAATACCCTGCAAATTATTGTCTGTTACTCTGTCAGCTATCAACATAACTGCAATTATGAGTCGAATAGTTTTAAGAGTCGTATGTTTTGAAATTCTTTTTATTTAACATCTTTATAAAAGTGATTTTGTTATGGTAAATAAATACAAAATAATTTGTCTAAATTATATTTTTCGTCCCTTAATTAATTTTAGTTTTAAGATTAACAAAAAAAATTATATATCAATATTATATTAAAAGGTTGTAAATGAAAAGGACTGAAGTGTGATTGAATATTGGTAGAAGAGATGATAGGTACCAACAGTAGATGGAGTCTAAAAATATGAATTATCTGTCTCTATTGAGGGTCCTTCCGTGAGTGCCTTTGTGTGTGAGGGTACCTTGTCAGTTCAATTTTAATAATATTGTTTTTATTTATCATTATTTTCTTCTTATGCAATCCAATTCGGTCTTGACTTGCTTTTTTCCAATATCTGCTAAACATTCTTCATATTTCTCCATGCATGCATGGGGGACCATTTTTATTTTGTTATTATTTTTATCAAACTTTATCTTTCCTTCTATTATTTGTTTTATATAACGTGTATTATTTTTTTTTAGTATACCCCCCTTATTAACTACTATTAATCTCATTGACCAAAAGAAAAAACTATTATTAATCTCACCATCATCTATATTTTTTAAGTTAATATATTAAAAATTAGATACTAGTAATCTAGGAATTGAAGATATACATTTTTTATTTATAAAATCTACGATATTAATTGAATTCTTTAATTTATGTGTCAAAACCTTAAATGAATAAGGAACTTATGGAGTAATATTATAATTATTATATTATAACACAATCATAAATATTTTTATTATTTGAGATTGAAATCGGTACTTTATACTAATTTACAATAATCACACATTGTGCACCAATTATTTGGGTTTTTTTTAAGCAAATATATATGACTAGTAGGGATGGGTTCCACATTCTAAATCATTTTATCTAATTTATCTAAAGTCGTAGCTTGAATGTTTATCAACACTAATTAATTGGTACAATTATATAAAAATATTTCGTTTCTTTCGTGTACGAATGGATGATTATATAATAATGTATGTAAGATTATTTCTCTAAATGAAGGGAAGGAGAAAGTTTTAGTCATAATTGAAAAAGACAGTTAGCAATGTTAAATGGGTTAGATCCATTGGTGGGGACTCACAGCAGCCATGAAAGGAGCTTGAAGTTGAGACTGAGAGAGACATAAAAATATATGGAGAAAGAAAATAATTGAATTACTTATGGTTTGTAAACAAAGTAAACATCACTAAAACTCAAACGTAAAAGAATACGAAGAAGTCAACATGTTCTTAATGATATTGTTTTGGATAATCATATTAGGAATTAGCATTTAAACAAGACAATTAATATCTAAATGTTATTTAGGAATATATCTAATTGAAGATAGAGATGACAATGGGTAGAATATTGGTATGATACTATAGAACTCATTCTCATATTCGCTGTTTCAAAAAATACTTGTACCAATTTTCACATCTTCGTATGGTTAACAACTTTTGTACCTGTATCTATATCCTATGGGTACCTAAGCACACATACATGTATCCGTTACTCGCATTTTCTATAAATAACTCGTTCAATTATAAATTTTCATATGATTTTAATAGAATTAAATAAATTTCAAAGTTTTAATATAGACTCGTAAAAATTATAAATAAAATTATTACTAACCTCATGCTAAATTTCATATCTATGTCGAAATATTCACAGCATATTTTATAAATAAACATTGTTATTAAAAAATGTGTAATAGGTATTATATTTTCTTAAAATTGATTTACATATAATATTATATAATAATATAAATAAAATAAATAATTATATATTATGTGGTATGAGGTGAGGTGGGTACTAATATACTCGTACTCGTACTCACACCTATACACGTTCTTTTTACTGGTAATTACTCATACTCGTACTCGTATCTGAAATGCAGATTTTTACCCTACCCTTTGTGGCTATTTTTTGCAGGTATCCACCATGTATGAGTCAAATTGTCATCCCTATTTGAAGAGCAACCAATGAATATAATTCCAATATCTCCATCTTTTTTTAGGCAAAAATTGCATTTTTAACCAAAAACTTTCACAAACTTGCGATTTTGTCAAAGTTAGAGGGGCAAAAGTGCAATTTAGTTTTTTTTTTAATTAATATCTCCATCTTGTTTTCATTACCTTTCCTATTTATCACTTTTATGCATATAAAAGAAAACTCAAATCCTAATTAATGTATATGGACTATATTATAATATACATATATTAATTATACAATGAATTTAGAACGGTGAAATTTAATTATAAAATACTCCCTCCGTCCCAAATTATAAGGGAAAAAAATTTCATTTTTTGTCCCAAATAATTATAAGGGAAAATACCATTTTCAAGAATGTTTTTTTCCTTATTCTCATAAAATAAAATGCAAATTGCATTTAATTTTATTTTTCTCCGCTTTTCCCAATAAACAGCAACCAGTAAAAATTACTTTTACATCTTCATATGCAATTTATTCCAAGGAAAACCCACAAAAACATATTTCAAATTGAGTTTAATTGTTGTGCACCGTCGGTGTAAATTTTTTTTACACATACATCCAATGACGCGTTGCCACATCATTTAATGAATGTGACACATCATGTGTTTTTAATGACCATACATGATGTGTCTGTATATTATTGGACGCATGTGCAAAATATCTTTACACCGACGGTGCATATAAATTAAATTCTTTCAAATTATCATATTTTATTTTTTCTTAATAAGTGTGATTTTTTTTTACCTTTTTTTTTATAAGCAAAATTTGAATTATAATGAGTACAAGAGGTACTCAACTCTTACAATTCAAAGAAAATCTCCTTATGGATGTTGTAAACACATCATAGGATTGTTACACCAATTAATCAGAAAAAACTAAATTAACATAGCTCCTTAATCGGCCTATAAACCAAAACCAAGAAATGATAATTTGGTTCACTAAAGAAGATAAATTAAAAAATTCACCTCGAAATAAAATATTATTACACATACACCAAATGCTCTACATAGTAGTCAACCAAATAAAGAGAAATGCTGTGAAACAGACAGAAAGGGAATGAAAGGTTTGCCTAGCCAATTAAATACATTTTACCAATTATTAGTGATTATGCCTTTGCGATATAATGTTTCCCTCGTAGGTAGTCTTCAAGTAACAATTGTCAAACAAAAATGCTAACTTTCGATGGAACATTATTTACCTTATAACATGGGATGGAGGAAGTATTCTTTTAAGTTTAATGAGTCATTGATTTGGTTCTCACACTCCAAATAATTAATGGGTTGAACAGTAAAATTGCTACAGTACATGATTACAACCGGTCATTAAATATTTGTTTAAATTAAAGAAGATCAACAATCTAATTTACTACTCACATGCTTGATGGAGATTTAAATCGAGTAAACTATATATTGAAGAAAACCATGTACGGCTAACCCCATCTATATCTTCAATCTCTTTCACTTTTTATGTGAGTACATTGAATTTGCATCATGCAATATTCAAATTAATATATTGTGGCTATCAAAATTAATTTAGCAAGCTAGGCATGGTGCCCACTAATTAATTAATATATATACTCTTATTTATATAAGTTTTCTTAATAATGTAACATCACTATGTTGGACTTTGAAGCTATTTATAATATATTTTCTCCTATTTATAGTACTCAATATAATAGTTCTCCTGTCATAATAAGACTTTGAAGCTTTATGATCAATAATTAACCATTCATCCTGTTTTTCACAATTTTAAAGAATATAATAAATGTACAATTATAGAAATAGATAAATAAAAATAAATCTTGCTAACAAGTGTCTCTGATAATGATACAATTTAAAATCGTGCTAATATCAAATTTTTATCTTAAAAATAAAAATAAAATATTTATCATAGAAATAAATACATCATTTAATTTATATAAAAATTGCTTCTTTTAATTCTATAATACTCTATTTTCCTTGAAATTAATTATAGAAAGTGAGAATCTTTTTTATGCATGGTACACCATCTCAATAATTAGGGCACGTACTGGCTATTAGTTGGTTACATTATTGGTTTGGTTCAACTTTGATGTTGACCCTTGACGTTCAACGACCATTTAAGATTCTCTTTAATAAATCCTATTATAAAGAATAGGAAGAAGAATTTTATATGGTCCAAATTTAAATATACGACTTGTCCCATATTTGTCACCTTCAACCACGTTCCATCACATATTCACTTGTAGCCTAAGCACGGGTATCTTGGAGTCCAATAGTTCAGTTGGTATATAATTAAGGGGCATTGGATCAAATTAACTTTAAGATTAAATATATTTTTTGTTACTGAATTTTATTTTTTTATCTTCATAAAAAAAAAATCACATATTGAAAGAGTCGTTCACGGAGGGTTTAACTAAAAAATGTTTTGATATAGACATAGGCTAATTTGAGATATTGAAAAAACTATAAATATATTTGAGAGCATGTTATAAGGACATGCTAATTTTAGGTGTCAAAATTGGTTCTCCAGTGAGATAAGTTATATTCTAACAGTGGTTGTGAGCTTCAGGCACGATTGCGAAATGGTACTTGTAAAAATATTAGCACCAAAACGCTCAAGTCAATAACAGTTTAAGATAAATCTGTATAAATTGGGTGAAATGTGCGTACCTTGAGAGTGAGTGTGTATGCCTATATGTAGGCGTGGTGGCGCATGAGATTTGCGTAACAACCTTGAAAGCCCATAACGTGAGTGGAATTGAGGATAAATTTTTTTTTGAGAACTTGGTATTCGGCCCTATGACCGACTAATTCAAGGGGACCAGTCACACCGCCCACTTGCGGGGACCCCATTTAAAGCCAGAGTTTTTTTGCTCTGTATGGACTTAGCCCACCGAAATTGGCACCAAGGGGAATCGAACATGAGACCTTGAGAGGAGCATACTCCAAGGACCGAAGCCAACACCACTAGACCAACCTCAAGTGGGTTTTGGAATCGAGAATAATATGTTCTATGCAAGGATCATTATCTTGCTATTGACAGTAAGGATCAATGTGCCTTTAATTGGATATGCATGAGTCATATTGGGCCTCCATGTAATGTGGATTTTTTTTTTTGAAAAACAAGCAATGTGGATTTTAGGAAAACATAAGACGAATTGTTCAGGAAAACATGAGTTCAATTCTTGATAGAAATACTTTTTTTTCCAGATTTTACTTATTTCGTGGTCGAACTTTGAATTATCAGGATTCCTCCCTTGTGAATCAAATAGTTTATATAAATAAAAATTAGTTATATATTTCTGATTGTGACCATACTAATCATATACAATTAGATTTTAGTTAATTGACCAATTCAACAATTGATTCAAATTGAGCTTCCAAACCATTGATGACAAACACACAACTTTAATTTGGTAGTTGCATATATGTATGCCCCATGACATTTAAGTCCATAGAGATTCGAATTAATGATCACCACACAAAAGGTTTTTCATGAAGGCAACTATATATCGCATTGACTGAGCACGAGGGATACTATGGAAAAGTTATTTGAGATCAATGATTTGTGGGGTTTAAAAGCATGTCAAGTCAACATTATGAAAAGCTTTGCCCCTATAATTTGATTCAAAACTTGCGAGTTATATTCATGTCACGATACTAATATGACATGATTGGCAACCACTTAGAATATTTGAAATCTTCGCAATAAAGTAATTTTTAAGAGAAATATTCCGGATGTTTCGTCATTATTGGAGACAATCAAACTTCATTCTTGGTTGTGGTTCACTAGTCGGTATGGGTGTAAGACTTGTACTCCTTTTCCTTTTTGGTGTTTAAATCCTATGTCTTGTATTATGAGCACTTAGTTTAGTGCTCTTTGTTGTAAGGGTTTGAGTACCCCTTTGTACTCCCTTATAATAAAATTTTGATTATAAAAAAAAAAACTAATATCATATGTTATACCTTCCCCGTCCTCAATCTTTGGTCTTTTTACATTTTTAATTTTGTCACACAATTTTTGTCCTTTTAAAAAATTAATGCACATTGAATGATACTTTATCATTTGTACCTTACTATAAAGTTAAAACATTAATTAAATATATTTTTTATCATTTTTTAATCTCCGTGCAAAACTCCAAAAAGACTAAAGTTTTTGGACGGAGGAAGTACTATATACACCGGTATACAGTAACATTTTATTAATATTATTATGCCACACAATTACATTTTAGATCATATAAGTTTTTATATATATATATATATATATATATATATATATATATATATATATATATATATATATATATATATATATATATATATATATATATATATATATATATATATATATATATTATGTTTGATTGAAAATTTATATCATATAAATCCTCGATATAATTTTATAAAAATAAAAAAATCTTTTGTTGCGTTGTTGAAGTACATCAAAACTAATAATTATATATTTTTATTGAATATTGTAAATTACTTTTATAAGTCTCAATAATATGTCAAATCATTTTAATTATATAAATGATCTATATGATACAAACTTTTAATTTAACGATAAGTTTTCATAAAATTTGTGTTCGTTAAAATATTATTCAATAGTATAACATGCTATAATGTTTTCTAATATTTTGTGGGCTGCAATCAATTGTGGGTTTTGGTTTTAATAAAAACGGGTTGATGTTGTTTTGATTCATTGATAATGCTTAAACCCGATAATTGTGATCAGTAATAATGGGCTTGAACACTAATTCTGATTTGTGTAAAAATAAAGTGTAGGCCCAACTCTAGGGTACATGTGGTACTAGGTTGACATATTTTATATATAAGATTGGCTAGGTCTCTTTGCCGTCACGCAAAAAACACAGTAAGCTTATTTGTGGTTTTACCCCTCAAAGACCGGAGCAAGTGATAGGTAAAGGAAGACCTTGTCTAACATATCGGTGGTTCCGATATCGGCTCTTCGGTAAACACAATCGTTTGATTATCAAGTAATATCGATCTCTAAACTGTTAATTATTACATGTGGTATCAGAGCCTCTATTATATGATTTAGAACCCTAATTTTAACTATGAAATATGAGACTCAATCGATCACTGAGAAAAATATTCTTTTGTCTTGTATGTGTTTTCTCGGCTTGAATTTGTTGCCACCATCGCGCATTCGGTTTTGGCCATATGATCCGTTTTATGGCAAATAGCTTTTCAGGGTTTCTTATTTTTGTGCCGATAAATCGATATGGTTCAATTTTATTTAATTGAAATTCTTAATCGATTCCTTTATAATGATTCTGAATTTGCTGCAGTGATGCATTCTTATATGACTCATGAATGGTTTTGAGTTTAAATTAGACTATTATATTATTTGTTGGTCTCAAACTATTGATAATCTTATTTATTAGAATGGATGTTGTTGCAATTATTGGGAAAGTAATTTTTCGGCTAATTTTGTTTTCTCGTCACATCTATGATTTTTTTTTTTTTTATATTGTTCCGAGATTACAACCTACAATGGTTATGGACCATATGGTAATTTTCATTTAGGTGATATGCAATGGCATCGTTTGATCTCTGTTCTTTCGCTGATAGCTTTTTTTTTTGGCTTAATTTTATTTTGATATATGCAAGTATCAGTTGAATATGATTGCATCCAGAATTTTATTTATATTATTTTTAAATAGTACACAGTGATCATACAAAATGAAATCACTGAACTGTTTTGATTATAAAGTTATCCAAATATTATACAATGAAATCATTGGAATTTATTCAAATCATGCTGTTAACACTTTTGACTAAGCAGTGTCCGGTTTAGTCTTATACTACACTTTTGCCTTGTTGTTCTTGGTGTACATGTTCAACTGTAAACTAGTACTGAAATTAAGTTTTATGGCAAGGCAATTGAAAATTGAATTATCCTTCTATTGTTTATTATTAGAGTTGTTTTATTATGATATAACGGTTTTTTGTTGATTTGTTAACTGTTTGAAATGACACCGTAAAAGACTTCATTGTATTCTCGAATCATCAAAGTTCATTGACTCTATTTGCAAGGATGTAAGTCACACTCTTGAAGGTTAGTTGTGCAATTATATTTCATGTTGTGACTTATTATACAATTGCATATAAGGAGAAATTTGTTTTCAATATCGTCTACTCCTTTTGAAATAATAAATGTGCAATTATATACTAAAGTTTCGTTGTTTTTCCAGAATATTCGAAATTTGAAACTCTCTATATAATAATTAATTGATTTCATGTTATATACTCCAATTTTTTAAATTTTACTCTATTGAGTGGGAGTATCTCAAGTTTAATATTTTGAGAGTTCTATTCTGAAAAAATATAAATTTAGTGTGACATTGTTTGACATGTCCATTGTGTGATAGGAAAAATAGTTGAATATTTGTTTAAATATTTAAACACTTTTGGATTGATAATTCAACTATAATTCTCTATCAAGTGAGAGAGTTTTACATGTCAACTATTTATAAATGTTTATAGAGACTTATATTGAGGAATGTTTTTAATTGTGACATGTGATTTTGTGCCATAATTGGATAATGGAAAGCATAAGGTACGGTGCTAATACCTATTTGAATCCAAGCAGCCCCGTCATACTGAACAACCCAAATCGATTAAGGGCAAGACTACATTTTGGGCTAGGAATTCAATGGCAACATGGTACACACAGAGCTTCTACCCTTCAATTGGGTATTGGTTCGAGGGTGTTGATCTTTCGAGGGTATTGAAGAATAAACCTCTTGTTAATGTAACCGTTCATTAGTTGATTCAATGATGATTGACGATGAACGATAGAAAGGATCACAGTTCGATTTTCCGCAACTGTGATAAAAAAAGGAGGTGGAACTACTTGATATCAAAATTGACCTTCCAATAAGACAGATTAGACGATCAGTGAACCGACTACTAGTAGTAAAAAGAAAAAAAAAATATTAAAGTAAAGTACAAAGTAGTAACAGAAAAACTAAACATATTCAATTCAAATACACGACAAAGATTAATAGTAACAAAATTAGAGATTATACAACCGAGTTGATATTAATGTTTATTTAAATCATAAAAAGAAATATACACTAAACAATGTAAAATAATTTTATATCGTCAACCGAGTTGATAATAAATGTTTATTTCAATAACATTCTTATTTTTCGTCACATCATTCCACTACACTACACTCTCTTAATATGATATATTGATATAACAAATTGATAATTTTTTATTAAATGATCGTGTAAAATTATTTTACATCATTAATGTATCTCTATTAAACTTTATCTAAAAATAATATTACATTTTTAAATAATTAAAGAACACTTTATATTAACTTTCAAATTCTATAATACTTTAAAAAATATTTCAATAATTTAGAGTTCGATTGCAAGTTAGTAAGTATAAACTCTCCTGGGTTGTCAAAAAAAAAGTATAAACTCTCCTGAAAATGGTAGGCGTACATTGATGTGAAACATAAGTTAACGTGAAGAAATTTGCCAACATGCGTGCCCAAAATTGAAAGAATGGTCACACTGAAATGAAAGATTCACCGATTTAATTGTATCACATCAACAATTATGCTAAATGTGTTTGTTCATCATTTATCTTTCTCCGACCAAATTATGCTCTCTCTGATCTTTGTTTATAAATAAAAAATTATTTTAAAAATTTATTAAATAATTAATATAGTTAAGTTACATTTATAGATTAAATATATTAATTATTTAATAAATTTAAAAAGTAATTTTTTTTACTTATAAATAAGATGGAACTCATGCTAAGGTGAGAGACCATTTCATATCTCAACATACTGTAAATCAATCTAACTATAATTCTAGTCACATACATCTAAATTAGCATTCCACAATTCACATGCCACGTTTGAGGATCTATCTATTTGCATATCAGAACAAGAACTATATCCAACGTGGGTTACTATTCCAATACATGTGCTAATCATCTATCGACAAAGGAAAAAAATTAAATATAAACAATCAGAAAAAACTACAAACATACTGGAATTACAAACCCATCAAATAAAAATATGAGCAACAATGAGAACAAAACACTCCAACACCTTAGTTTAATTCCAAAAAAAACCAAACCCTAGAAATAAGATAAAAATATCGACCACCAACAAAAAAGACTTGACAATATGAATATCGAATCTAGAACCTCATTCATACTACCAGAATCCTTCATCACTACACTAAATCTAATAGCTTTAAAACATTTATTAGCAATATCCTTTTCTTTTCAATTTCCTACTTATTGTTCTACTTGTATTTGGATCACACAATTGTTTCCACGCTGATTCAATGTTTGTCATCATTTTGGGTGTGCATGCGCTTCACCGATGCCTTTCCATGGCCCCATTGTGCATGTTATGTTTTTTGAACAGTAAAAATCATCTTTGGATTGTAACAAAAAAAAAATCATCTTTGGATTTGTATTTGGTCTAATATGTACAAGTAAATAAATTATATATCATGTATAAATTTGTTTTATACTATTAACTAATATATATATATATATATATATTTCATCACATGTACACATTTAATCTAATGATAAAAACTCATCTCACTTACGGACTATAGACTATATATAGACTTAATTGACCCTTATATGTTATACCTATCTTTTGATTAAGAAAATACATCAAATATAGGCGAAAAGGTTTGGTTTTCAATCATCATAAACTTGATGACTACAAACCTTTCTTTCTTTTTTTTGTTTTTTTGAGGAAATTCACTACAAATTAACTTGAAAAATATTTTACAATTTCTTATATATTTTTGCTACAATATATTGCTTTCATAATTTCTTTATCTTCATATATACGAACTAATTATTTTTAATTAAATGTAAAAATACTACATTATATTTCTTTTTTTAGATTAAAATAAAAAGACTGTATACTACTATTGTCAAAGAAAGCGTCAACACTTTTAGACTAAACAAACCATGTGAGCCTTTGTATTGCAAGCTCCTATTTGCTCTTAAATTATAACACTGCCTGTCCTCAGGTACCATAGACAAGATCCACCACATATCTAGCAAATTTGAAATTTCATTTGGCATGCTTATGATCTCTTAATAGTCAAAACCTATTAGTTTATAGCTAGCTAGGGTCTCAAATACCGTACATTCTCAACTACCAGCATTATTGGAAAAAGATTAGGAAGCTATATCATATTAAATTGTACTAAATTATAAGTTATTTTACGACGGAAAAATGTTCACAGGAAGTCATTGGTATTTGGACATATTCTGTATTAACCGTCGATATATTCATTATAGTTGTTACATCTTTGATCAGTATTAAGCTGAAATAGAGGTTGAATATTTGTGGGTCTTAAACTGTTTGGGGTATGTTGACCTACACGGTATTATATAAGGTTGAGTTTTATGTCCTCTTAATTTTTATTCCTCTTGTAATTTTTTTTCTTTTAATATTATATTATTATGAGAATATGATAGAAAATGAGGATCTTTAATGTGTCTAAAATTCTTAAATTCTTAGTGTGTCAAAAAATCAAGCCAATATATATTTGACTTGACATGACGCTTTCTATGATCTCAAAATGATTGCCAAATTTTAAGAGCATCCATATAATCATTACTTCTATTTCTATTTGTGTTCTTTAAATGGACTCAATTAAATTTTTTATATTATTTTCATTTTTTTCAATTATTTAAACAACTCAACTATATTTTTTTAAATATACATACAACCAATCAAAAATCTAAACTGGGTCTCACTAGACCATAATATATTTCAATTTTGTTAATATAAAATGAACCGATGTGTATGCTCTAAGTAAGATATGCTTACTATGTGTCTGGGTCGTAGATATATACTTTGAAATAATTATATAAATTGATTTTTTTTTTGGTTTTAAAGTAAACCTAATTCATTTAGTAAAAAAAAAAAGGTAAACCTAATTCATCATTGTAAAATAAGTGCTCATTCTTTTTAAAAAGATTAGACCTATTGATGTGGAATTCAAATTGTTCTTCATACAAGTGGTCACACCCAAGTACTCTTATGCATGTTTTCTATGAAAGTTAAAAAATTTCAAAATATATCCTTTCACACACTCAACATTATTAATTTTGGTGGATGATTCAATAAATAAATTTAGATACCATTTTTTGTTTTGGACTTGACTATATATATATATATATATATATATATATATATATATATATATATATATATATATATATATATATATATATATATATATATATATATATATATATATATATATATGCAAATAAAGGCTCGAATGTAGAGGTTGTATGTTTAGGTCGAGTATCAGCCCTAATACATATGGTTTCCTCCTCCTTAGCATATATATAAGTTCTAAGTAAGTCTATAGAGACATCCTTATGAAATTCTCATGTAAAAAGTGGGGATTATCCCCTTTTTTTTATCATTTTTTTATGCTATATCTTTATGTAATGTAGATCAAGTATTTTTTTTTTGGCACAACTGTAGAGACTAATCATTCGATTCCTCGAGTCTTGTGAGACGTACTCAATTGAGCGGTAAACTCTCTTTAAAAAATTTAACGTTGTTGAATGCTCAAACCATAAATCAATTCATAAGCTTTTTTTACCATCGGTATCCGATCTAGTCTGGTTCGATAGTCGGTTCTTGTATCAAGTGGTTTTAGTCCCCTCGCGCCATAACTTAGATTTTTTACGATAATTAAGTTTGGAAACTTTTTAAAATAGAAAAGGTGCATTAGTGGGTTTATTCAGTCAGCATGAAATGAACCAAGTGAACTTAGATACTGAATTATGGATAATGAATAATGCACTAAGCTAGCCTCTCAAATTGAATGATTGGCATGTTGTCAACTCAAGTTGTGTGCTTTAATTTATATAAGCTTAACACATCAAGGAGCTTTCTTGATTAAACTAATTAGGTTAGGCATGGTGGCATGCTTGTACCTAATTCTCAATAATGATATGTGTCAACATTATCTACAGCTAAGTGCATGAGAATAATTAAGATGTTCCCAAGATAAACAAAAGTCCCACACATCACATTATACATTATGTAAAATAAAATGAGAATTATTAATTATATATTTTATATGTTACACTAGCTTGTATATTTATATTCTATATAATTTGAAACACAAAATTTGGAGAATTTCAAGTATCTTGATTCTATAAAATTGTATCTTTGCTAGTGCGTAATCAGCTTTTGCGTCAATGATCTTTACTTAAGTAGCTAACTGAGAGTTCGCACTTTTATTAGTGAACCTTTATAAAAATATTTTCATAGGGTGTGGGAAGGGTGAGGAGTTCAAAAATATTATATATTATAAGGCTCGCTACATAAAGTGATTGCTCTGTTCACTAAGTAATGAACTATGTTTTTCTAGATTTTGCGTCCCCTTGAATTTTCATTTTAAATAACGAAATGTGTTTTTCCATATTTTCGCCCCCTTTAACATTAGCTGGTTATCTTGCAAGCGGGTAATTTTGGAATTTCAAGGAACACACGAGAAAGAGCGCGAAAAGAAACTTTCAAAATCTTGACCCAACAAAATAAACATGATATGTATGGAAAGTGAGGATGTAGCAGCAAAGACAGTTTGGTGCATTATAAGTTGTAACTGATTCAATTGTTGGGGTGGAAGCTGGTGCATTGAAAGCACCAGCTTATAGTATAGTGATTATGTTTTCACTATAGCACAATACAATTACCCTTTTGAATAGATTATAGGGTCAAATGATCAATGAGATATGGCTCTAGATTGATATTGAAAATGAACAGCATGCAATGTGAAATATAAGAGAAAGCAAGAAACAGTTTCACCACTCTACATAATCTTCATACAAGAAAATTATAACTATAGCATAGTTTAAGATATTGGAGCACCTGAAATTTGTATAACAATGTATTCAGAAATCTTATGTAATGCTTTTAAATTGGTAAGCATTTTAGATTGTAAGTATGGAAGAGCTTATGAATCTACTCATGGCATATTCATAAACTATTTTTAGTCTATTTCTTTAATCTCTCTAGAATAGCTTAACTAGAGTGTAAGCTAACTGATCAACAATTGCAAAATTATTATGACACATATGCAACTAAGTTGGTATAATGATAATATACTTAACCTAATAAGCATGAATCCGAAAACCAATTTACTTATGGACTTGGATTCATTGCAGCCAGATAAAAACGCATTCATTGCAGTCAGCCAATATTAGCCGTTAGATAGAGATCAGACAACTCACATTCTAGCTTAAACAAATCAAATTCAATTCACAAACTCAAAATCTATCCAACAGTTTGGATATGCAGCGACTGCAGTAAGTGCGTCATATTTTCAACTACAGAGAATCCAAATTCCGAGAAAAAGACTTCCATGCATTAATAGATAATCAGATAGGAACACCTTTGTCATCTTTACAATTATCAATAAAAATAAGAAATAAAATACATATGTGCTTAAAAGAGCTATATGCCTCAATCAACTAAATATTGAAAATTTTGAGACATGGCACCTACTCCATCTAATGATATAACCAGTTAGGATTCCCATATAGTTGTTTTCTGCACTCTTTCGATATGACCCTTTTTCGGTAAGAACCTTGTTAGTGGCCTACTATGTGAAATCTTCATATAGTTGTTTTCTGGTGTGTAATTGAAGAGAGATGAAATTGGATCCATGTTGGAAGAAGAATCACCATAGTCTACAGTACTGAAAGAGTCTCTAGTACTCTCAGTAGTGAAAGAAGCTTCATCCGAGCTTGTGAAAATGGACCAGTCACTTGATGTCGCATCTGAAAACTCGTGCCTGATGTTTTCCGCGTAAGTTTGTATTACTGGATGGACATTTCGATTGGTGCTTCTTTTAAGAAAGCCATTAGAGGTGTCGATAAGGTGAGTGGGGATTTCTGGCCTGGCATTGTGTGAAGGCTCAGAGACAAAACTTTGACTGACATGTCGGCTATGTCCGGGTTTAGAAGGCTTCTGCATTTCTAATGGATGGTGCTTTGATGAATCGGACACTGATTGTGGTGCGGCTTTCCCAGTGAATTCTACCTGTGGACGGGGATACGACCTACCAAGAACCAAAGAGTTAAAGCCTGAAGGAAGCATATATATACAGCATGCGATAAAATAAGAGTTGTGTTATATTTAGTGGATGGTTTATGGATATAACAGTGTCGCAACTCATTAATCATTACTAAATATTAACCACAATTTTGAAGTCATTATCCACAATTTCCATGTGTATTTGAACACAAATCTTGGTTAAGCGATATCATGTATATTTGAACGCCTAAAAAGAAAACCAATCATAAAAAACTGTGGCAGCAACCAAGTCTCTACCTTGTGTAGAATAAGATATATGCTCCTTCTGACATCACTTGATTGACGAGTACTGGCTGAACCTGTTAAATTTAGATAATCTAAGAATTAAAAATCTCGTGAAACAACAAAAATTCAAGCAAATTACAAGTATGAAATGTGGTTAGTAAGACTGGTTACAAGCAAATTATGCCGATTGATTACACAAAATGTTTGCAAACAAGGAAACAGTGTTACCTCAGTGTCATCTACCCTGAACCAATTGCCTTGTAGATCTTTTACGTACGAAACATAATGTCCAGAGAAAGATGCATTTAGTGTGTCGAGGTGCACAACAACAGCATAAAGGGCGTATAATGGAGGAATATCGCCCGTCCCAGTCATAAAAGGAATCATATCTAGCATTTCAGGAAACGTTATGCACTTGTTAATTTTCCCATATCTTCCTTCCTGATGACATAGAACCAGACAAAAGATATTTCAAAGGGTTAATATATAGAAAATGATGAGATTCTAAACATTATTACGTATTAAATTCTAGAAGAGAACAATAACAAACATATATTAGAAATATTTTAGCTGTATAAGTTTGTATGGTCGCAGAATATTGAACTGTCAAATTAGATCATTATTACACGGCAAAGCATTGTATTACAAAATCCAAGTTTTGAAAAACAATTCATGCTTTAGTCAAAAAAAAAAAAAAATCATGCTAATAACTTTAACACCGCACACCGCTATCAACCAGGCTATAAATAGCAATATGAACAGCTACCAAGACGAAGGACAATGTTCGTCATTTCAAGCAAAGAAGATTGAAAAATAAAGAATGAATTTACAAGAGCAGTGATTTACCTGAAACCTCTTTAAAACAATGGTCAAGATGTTAGGGGCCTCATGTATGCTCAGTTGCTTTCTAGCTCGAACATATGCAGTGCACCTAGTTCAAAATGTATAAACAAAGGTGACATCTCTTAATTGGAAGTAAAAAAGCTATAACCAACTAAAATTAACGGTGTTCGTATTGTGTCCTCGGTCCGTGTCTATATTGGAGCTTCACAGAGAATACAAAACTTAAATTACCATACCTTCCACACCGGTACATATTATCTCCGTCCAAATCTTCAGGGGAAGTAAACTGAGCCAGTGCATCTTCGAGTGACTCAACCCAACCCAATATCTCCAACGTTAAGTCCATAATGTTCTCATACCTTTCTGACTCATGACTACAATTCAAACACTTAACCTGTAGATATAAAAAATTTCACTATGACATCAAAAAAAATGTGAAGTTAAGGGCACTAGAGTCAAAGACTTAGAGCCATAGAGAGAAAATAAAATCACAAGACAAAGGGTTACACACACCTTGGATTGAAGACGACCACCAAAAGTATGTTGTATGAAAGTTGTTTCTTGTAATCTAGGATCAACCCTTTTCTCACCACCAAGTCCATCCAAACATATAGATTGCATCGATGCAACTAGAAGCCTGTATAAATCAACACATAATATAATTTTACCATTGAATATGCATGTTTCAACCAATCACAGTAAAATTACAATCAACAATAAAATCCTTTTCTACTAGGTGGAGTTAGGGATATGAATCAAAAGATAACATAATATATCCAGTATTAGTAAATCATGTCAAATGGACTTCCTTTACTTCTAACTATTGGATATATAGTTCTTCTCCGCACATTCTAAAACTTATGCAGTACTGACATTTCGAGTGACTGACACCAACCAATGTAATTGCATTTAATTTAATCATTTTCATTTCCTTAAAGGTGAACACTCCGGTACACATCTTATTTGGATATGTACTGGTACACCGCCGAGGTGGGTAATTTGATAGGTCCACAAATAGTGTTTAATATAGAAAAATTAATAAACACTATTTGTGAACCTATCAGAATTATCCACCTCAACGGATGTACCGGTACATATCCAAATAAGATGTGTACCGAAGAATTCACCTTCCTTAAATTATTACCAGTGCTATGTGTTGGCATCAGTGTTGTATCCGTGTTAAGTGTTTCATGGCCAAAAACCACCTAAAGGTAGATTCTACCTTTTTTACAATAGGTGAATTCATTCTTAATCATATGACTATAGTTTATATCATCAGTCAAAATGCATGAATCATGACACCAAGTCACCAACTCTTGTAAAAGTATTCGGTAAGCACATCTGACAACCGAGGTTAAAAAATGGAGGCTTAGGCTGTTTGGTAAAAAATAGCAGATAGCTGATAAGCTAGCTTTTAGCTTATAGCGAATAAGCTGATTGAATTTGTAGTGTTTGGTAAAATTAGCAGTTGAACTAGCTTATAAGTATGAAATGACATAAAAAAGATATGTTTAATTAATATTTAATTTTTTTCAAGATGATAGGGGTAAAATTGGAAGAAAATCTGATAAGCTATAAGCTATAAGCTATAAGCTCATAAGCTATTTGAAATAGCGTTTGAAAAATAAGTTATAAGCTAGTAAAATACGCTATAAGCTCTTTTTTAAAAACTGTTATCAAACAGAGCTTTTAGCTTATAAGCTAAAAGCTATAAGCTAGCTTATTGGTCTTCCCAACCAGAGCCTTAAAATTGAACCGAGGAAAATTTCAGGTATGGAAATAGAGTTATAACAAAAAACTGAATACACACACAAATAGGCTTTAAACCAAAGAGACCTTAAAAATTCATGTGCATCTTCTTGACTTCCATCACCCATGTGGCAATTAATGCTCCGCATATGCCAAAGTATCCTACTAGGAGATAAAGGAGCTCCATTTTCTCTCAAAACCATCATGTGCTGCTCTAACTCACACATTAAACACCAATCTTTTGAACAACCTAGATGAAAAAGAAGACAATTTTCTATTAAAAAATGCATTTTAAGCAAATTGACATTATTGTTTAAGTGAAAAGATTGAGAGATAATGGAAATACAGGATTTTGAATGTGATCCATAAAGCAAATAAACGACAAGAGGCTTTGTAGACGTTAAGCACTGCAATACAGCATTGGCATAGCAACTGCAAAATAAAGAAAGAAAAAACATATTTAACTACGACTTAACTACACCAAAAAGGAACAATAAGATTTTACATACATAGTATTACCTGTTCCCACAATTTACAAGGCCCCTCGGCCATACACCAAAGACTTCACTCTGGAAAATCTTTACAAATTCATCATAAGGAAACAACATCTGAAACATGATCAAGACATTAATTTGTTAGTAACGACATCTATATTTGCTCTATGAAGCGTCGGTATCAGACACTGAGACGTATCGGACATCAGACACACCTTCAATCTAAAGTTCGGTATTTAATTGGGCATAATAAGTACTTTTCAATTAGAAGGACAACAAGCGTTGAAATTTGAAAGCATCTACAAAAAAACTAACCTTTATATTTTTTGCCTTTTTGCACCGTACTCCATTGCCTTCTGAGGAGGCTAGTGCAGTATGTTTTGTTGATTTCCTTAAACCCATCATTTTCATAAGGCCAGTGCTTGAAACTCCGTCGATACCATGTAAAGGGATAGTACTTCTATTTCCAGCAACTTCTGCATGATGAGCAATATATTGCATTTTCAAAACAACATAACATAGAACAAAAGTGAACTCAAATTATAGGAACCATCAACAAGACAACATGTGGCGAACATAATGGTCCCCGGTACTAACTTGGTTCGTCTGGAATTTTCTTCGCTTTCTTCTCAGTTTCCGGTACACAAAAATCTATTGACGTCTTTGATGTTGACTTTGGTGATTTAGAACATTTGACCTTTGAAGAAGGATGGGATTGCTTTTTAGCCTTTGCACTTCCTTTAATTGTCAATTCAGGAGAGCATTTGTGTTGGGCCATTTCATCAGAATGATGGTTTATCCCATTGACTACATTTCCTCCTTTCGTAATGATGTTTGTTTCAAAATCATCTACACCTTCATCATTGTTTGCAGCGCTCAACACACTAGCGCATGCATTTTCAAAATTGTTTCTTGATGCAAATGCATTTTCATATTGACTTTGATAGTTATCATCCTCATCATGCATTGTGTTTCTTGAACCATCTTGTTCATAAATATAAACTCCAAAGCCATTTGAATTTGAAGTTTCTTCCTCCAACACAGAATCATCGCTACTATTTCTTGACTGCAGCAACAATTTAGCATAATTATCAGAATTTAATATTGATTAGTGTATGCCAATTTGATATATCAAAGTAAAACAAGTAAACCTTCTGTCGCAAAAATGACTCCTCAGAATTGGTAGCTTTAAAATCAGAAGATTCATATATTGAACCAGAATCTCTTCGCCGCGTTTCTCTGTTGGATTTATGTGAAGGTCTTCTCTCCAAAGTGGAAGGTTGAGAAGAACCATTAAATAAGGAAAAATCAGCTGTAGCAGAAGCTGCGGCGGTGATGGTCGGAGGGTTAACCAAATTGTCCAAAGGCTCGGGCACCCTTAAAGTCTGGTTCAAATTGTGACCAAAGTAGGGATTGTTTAAATTTTCATAAAAAGCATTTCCATGACCGAATTCCTCAACCGAAATGGCCATAGGAAACGAGCTTGAATTATGAGTTTCCAATGGCTGGCACTCTTGTTTGTGAATTAGCCTCCAATGGATTATTTGACAATTCCCTGAGCTGCAAACCACTTACAGCTCAAATTTTAAGAAATAATAATCTTAACATCAAACAGAAAATTTTCCATGACAATAATGTTATAGAAAAAGTGAATCATTAAAAGAATAGATAATAAAGTTGCAATATTTATGTTACAACAAATACCCCCCCGACAAATATAACACGGCTAGCCACCCCGCTTTTATGTATACGCGAGAGTAATTAATATGACAAAAAGATTCTCTAGTTCCATTTCATTATGTCAACACTTGAAAACAATAACTTCCGAATTGTAATAAACTAGTAATTAATCTAATTCCTAGATATTTATCTTCATTTCCAATTCAGACATTGCGACTAGAATTCAAAGCATGCTTCGTCGTATCCATGAAAGAGAAAGGGGAAAAAGAAAACAGATTCATAGCAACAATGTGTTAAAAGAATTACCAGTATCTAACAAACTTGCATCTGGAGCAGCGAGTTTTAGCCGGAGCGGAACACCTAGCACACTCATGATGAAGCTCATTTTTTGAAGGAGAAAAATAAACTTGAGGTTGAGGGGGAATTAGATTAGCAACACACATTTTTTCTTCGGCTTTAAAGGCTTCTTCGGCAGCCAATTGAGCAAGCAAAGTTATCTGATTTCTCTTCTTAACATTCTCACTCCATTTTCCAAGTAAGATATAAGCCACCAAAGGAAGTACAACCAGCACCAGAAACAGGACAGGAATATCAGATTCACGCGGTTCGAGCATATCCCCACAAGCATACTCATGTCCAGTTTCCTCCCAAATCAATAATCAGATTGTGATCCCCCCTAATAATAGTCAAAGTAAACAGCATCTAGATATCAACATAACCAGCCATTCAAACCTGTCATGTTTCAGCGACTTAAATTCAGTGAACTATGCCATATATCAACCAAACCTTAACTTAGAAGAGCGCTATTTAACTTAAGTATAAGTTATTTCTATAAGAAAAGATAAAATCAAGTCAAACAATTTTCATGTAAGGTATAAGTTGTTTTCATAAACTATCCCGGAGAACTTACGAAAATAAGCTTAAAACAGCTTACAGACAAATCACAGGATGTTTCCATAAGCTCTCCTTAACAGACTCACGAGTGTTTATGCCAGTAGATAAACTCAAATACGTAAATCAAAACAAATCCTACGTATGGTTGGCTTCCAAATAACAAATCAATAACTTTATCTATAAATGTTTTGTGCTTTAACAAAAACGATTTACTTATAAAATGAACTAGATTCATATTTCACCCCAAGCACATTGTCTTAAACAGTAAAACTACAGCATTTCCAGTCTATTTAAAATGGAACCAAGAAACTCCAAGAGTTTGGTCTAGTGGTAAAAAGACAGGTCTTGGATCCAGGAGGTCCTCGGTTCGATCACCGCTAGTGCTCTTGGAGGGAGGTAAATATGAAGTGCTCTAAGAGCCCTAAGGTATTCCCTACCTTGGACTGGGGCACCAACCCCTCACCCTAAATGTTGTACTCCAAAAATAAAATGTAACCAAGAAACACAACTCAATCTTATGCACTTCTTTTAGATATATTTAAGATGGTGGAACTTTAGACAAACAGTGTTAGTTAATTTTAGTGTTAAAACAGTGGAAAGTTGAAACTGTTGAGCTCTATGCTCCTTCTTTAAGAAACCAACCAAATCACCTGAAACTATCCTTACTTACACATCACAGAAATAACCAATTCAACATATGCTTGCTCATTTGACTAGAAATTGGAATGCCACATACATAGTTCCAAATTTCTAACGTTTACATCAACAAGTTCAACAAAACAAAGCACACAAATGAACTTATAGAATACAATTTCACCAATACACACAAGATGTCAATAGTCAAATAGTAATGATTACACATAACAAAGCAAAGGAAACTTTTTTTTTTTTCAATTTAAAAACAAAACAACCTATCTCTTACATTTGTGTGCCCACAGAACCAATTTTATATTCAACAACCACCATTTAAGGTAAACACACCCAAAAAAAAATGCTTTCAACTAAAGAAACCAGTGAACCACCCCAAAAAAAAATTCATTTATTTTAATTATTTTCATATAAATAAAAAAATTCAACCCCACAAAACAAAATCAAAAACAAAAAATACCCTTTTGCTCCACATACCAGAAGCTAAAAAAAAAAATCAATTTTTCTTCAAGAGAAAAAGAAAAAAACCCAGAAAAGATAAAGACATTATCTCAAACCTGAGATCCAAACAAGTACAAAGAAAGTACAAAACAACCCACCAATCAAACACAATGCAAGATAAAATTTTAAACAAACCTTCAAAACATTGAAGAAATCTGAGCAAAACCCACCAACACTTCACCTCATTACTCTCATTTTCAATCTTCAAAAAGATTCCTTTTTTTTCTTTCAACAAAACAAAAAACACCTTCCTCTTCTCACTACTACAAGTACAACCACACTCTTTTGTTCTTTAACGTTTTAAGGGATATTCTAACCTGCGGTAACAAGGTACATGAGTTCCAATCAAGAGCCATACACGTGGCAATAGATAAGCTGTTGATGATATCGAAGTGTTTGTGACCGTTGATGAAGTTTGTGGGACATGGTTTTATGATGTTCCCAATGATTTGATAAAGGTGACACGTGTACGGGTGATGCATTAATAAGAGCATAATTGTGTTGTTGGTCAGAGTAGAGAGACGAATAAATTTTGAATTGGGAGATGAAGGAGAAAAAATAAAAATAATATTAAAATAATAAACTTTTTGATCTGAGTCATGTGATGTGACAGAGCTGTGACAGTCTTTTGCTCCGAATATTACAATGTCAGTGGTAACATAGTTGGAATTTGGGACCAAAATATATTGCTGCTACTATTTTTTTTAACACTCCCATACACAATTTTTTTTAAAAAAATAATTTTATTATATTTTATTATATATATAAAAAAATTCATATTTTAAATAAATTTTGAAAAATTCACATTTTAAATAAATTTTGGTTAGAAATACCTGTATCCAACTATCTAATTCGGGTATTAAAGAATTTACATTTTTTTTTACATCTTTTGTTAAAAATATTCTTAGTAGAGCCATGTGTGTGGATGTATTAGATTGTTTATAGATTGTTTATTTTATTTGATGACTATGAAAAATCTAGTAACAAATTGAGAATTATATGTCCAAAGTACAGTTTTTTACTAAAATTATCAGATAATTTTGAAAATCTATGAATAAAAATGGATTTAAATCTTATAAATTGAGATGATAGTACTATATAAGGTAAGAAAATTAATTCACTTGAGCTGATATAACATTATATTGGTAAAGATTGATGTTCCAATTTTAAATACTTTTTTTTTATTTAAGATGAAAATAAAAAAGACAAACAAGATAATGAGAACGCTGTGTCAAGACATTCATTGCATCCGCAAGCAGCACATGCGCTATTTGCGGAGGGGAGAAGTCTATAACTTAAGATTAACGTCTAATTAAGCAACATGTTTAGCCAACCAATCAGCACATTTATTTCTTTCTCTAAGAGTATGAGAGAACGATAAAAACCAATTACGCATTCAGAAGATACGAATCTGACCAAGAACAATTGCGTGAGGGTGAAAATTATTTTCAATGATGAAATCAATAGCTGATTTGGAATCAGATTCCAAGGTAATCGTCCGGTAACCTAAACCCCAAGCCAGTTGAGGCCCTTTGAGGATGGCATAAAGCTCTGCCAAAAGGTTAGAAGCACAACCACATGAACCAGAGAAACCATTCAACCATTCGCCAATATCATTGCGGATAAGACCACCAAAACTAGCATGGCCCGAATTTCAAAAAGAGCTACCATCCACGTTTAACATCACACACTGAGTTGTTGGTGAATTCCACGTTCAATTTCAAACACTCTAATTATAGAAGTTGAAATTTTAGTTATTAATTTTCTTTTATAAATATATCATTCAAATCGCGACACACAAGGTCTTCCTCGACTATTTGGAGCCCTGTTTGAATATTATAAATAATCCCTAATAAAAACTCAACTTTTTCTCTACAAAAAAATACGCGATTTTTTTTAAATGTCATTTTTTATTTTAACTGTTAATAACATAAAAATCAATGATTAAATTTAAAATTACTAGAATTAAAATCATGCCTAAAAAAGAAATTGTAAGGACTTGAATCAATTAATGACCTTACACCTAAAAACATTATAAGCTACCACTAATCTATTGATACACATTTAATATTTTATGAGTATACAAGTTATATACATGTATGGAGTAACTATATTTATAGGACTCAAAATTTTGAGATCTAATACCTACACACCAGTTGGCGACACATAAATATCTGTGGAGATATTTTAGGAATTAATATATAAAAATGCTTGCTTGTATAAAAAAGTTTACATTGTACGAAAATTAATCTTTGTTAGTAATGAGAGAGAAGAAACCTTTTTTTTTTTGGTGATAGAGAGAAGAAACTTAATTGGTTAACATTCTTGCATTGAATTCTTAGTGATGCTTTTGTTAATATTTTAAGATAGGAAAGAACATATATTATGATTTATGCAAAAATTATATATTAATTAATGAATCCATATTTATTTAGTACTATATTGGTAGATCTTGTGAAAAAGATAATTTAGAAGGATAATTCTTTCATTATGAAATTCCATTAATTCTGAGTTATACTTGTTTTATTCTATTTTCATCCTTTTTTTATTACAAAAACCATCAGTATGTTGATTTTCCTACGCAATTCTATCATAAAACATGAATTCAATACTGGATACCAAATCAATTTAATCAGAGACATTGTTTCTCCTTAAAGATGAATTTAATATGCTTAGTACAAACATTCATTATGAAGAATTATATAACCTGACTAGAACAAACAATTTCTCCTTTAAACATGAATTTATGACACCAAGTTTTTTTTTGAAAACAATTTATGACACTAAGTGCGCTTAATTTTTTTATTTTTTTTGGTACATGCTTAATTTAATATAGATGAGAAATACTCTATCCTTGATAATCTACCTCTTAGATAATTTAAGAGTATTTGTCCAATAATCAATTAATGAGAACAAGTGTTTTAAGTATATTTACATATGAAATCTACAACTAACAGATAACCAAATTTTATTTCAAATGTATATAACTTTTTTTTATTAATTGATGAATAAATACCCTCAAATTATTAAGAAATAAATTAAGAAAAAATCTTAACCTATAGTAATATAATATGCTTTGTGCAAACATCGCAAAACGTAGGCTTGATTTAGTTAAAGCAATTTTATCATGTCCAGACCCAAAACAATATTATATTGTTAAAGTATTGTGTTTATTTCTTGCAGAAAGACCTCAGTCCTTAATGTAGAAGAACATGTTCTTTAACCTAGATATTGAGTTTAAGTGGTTAATGAACTTCTTTTAGGATAGTTCATTTAGGAGAATTCGAATTCGATTGCTAATAAAAATAATAACTAATCAGACTTTTTTAACTTCGCGAACGAACTTTAAATTATCAGAACTCCTTTCGCCGAGAGTCAGAGAGCAAATGCCCAAAAAAATGAAAAAGAACATGTTCTTTGAAAGTAACTTAAACGTATTCAATAGCCTTAAACACTTAAGTGAGTGTCCTAATTAGTGAGAAGCATTTGAAGAACCTAAATATCTTTGATTGAACTTGATATTGATTGTCTCTACTCTCTATTGTTCCTCTTCTTGTTTGGATGTACAATAGTACTAATTGCTTGAGTACAAACAAGTTAATGTTTTATGTGACTTTTGGATGCATCTTTGTTTTAAAGGAATTTTAACCTCTGAAAGTGGTGGGAACCACTATATGAAGCTCATATCAATTTGGAATCAAACAAGTGGAAAATTGGTCTGGCAGCAAGAAACATGGTCCGGTTGATTTTATAAACATGGTCGTGTTTCGTGCCTAGTGCTTAAACATAGTACTTCAATGATATTCTTCTTTACATTATATTTTTGTAAAATAGATATTGAACACTTTATAATTGAGAGGATCTATAAATCTAATACCTCAAAATTTTAAGTAAAAATATAGTGTTGTGTAGTGGTTCAAGGTCCTATGTGATGATCCCCGGACCCCTTCATGAACCCAATAGTGGTAACAATGATTGTTGATTCGGCTCTCCTTGTGTCGAAAGTGTGTTTAGGCGGCATGTCCTGTTGAGTACCACAATGGCAGTGCAAGTGGATGAAATAACTTTCGTTTTAGGGGGAGCATACCCATAAAGAATATATAGACTCACACTTGATGGAGAGATTGTTGCTATTTCAAGTGTGAATTGAGTCTCATATCGGATGGAAAAGTAAGTGAGATGACCCATAAATCCAATACCTTAAGATTTTTGGTAAAAATTTGATATCCAACTCACTTGTATAGTGGTTCAAGATCCGATATAATAATTCTCGTACTCCCTCATGACTCAACACACAATGATAGAAAGGAACATTTATAACCGACCAACTTTGGTCTTCCATCCATTCCTTAACTATTTTTTGGTACATCCATTCCTTAACAATTTGATGTTTAATGTATAGTGCACACAGATTATTAAAATGTAATAAATAATTATAGAATTTAATTTATATGCACTGTCGGTGTAAAATTATTTTGCACATGCGTCAAATAATATACCGACCCATCATGTATGGTAATTAAAAACACATGATGTGTCACATTCATTAAATGATGTGGCAGCGTATCATTGAATGTATGTGTAAAAAAAATTACACCGACGGTACACAACAATTAAACTCATAATTATATAGTTGGACTAGAAATTCCTGTTTAGATTTCCGACTCTTTTAATACCTCAAATTATAGTTATTGTCTTTTTCGATGTTTTTCTATTTGGTTCTTCCGTGAACATTTATTTTACTTATGGTCAAATAAATTCTTGTATTCATTTACTTCCTATCAAAACAGTCTCAAACATTTTCAACATACATATTTATTAAATTTTGTCAAATATAGTCATCGTTTTGAATTGACAATTGGCTACATGACACTTAAATTGTATGGTGTGATTGTCCAAACGACACTTAACACTTCACATCAGCACATTTAATGGTGTTAGAAAATTGATGTCAACAGAGGGATCAAATTGAAGAAACATCTAAAACAAGTACTAATTTCAGATGCTGAAAGAGTCAAAGACCTATTTGAGGGTGAGTTACAAAGACCTGAAAGTAAGTTATAAAGACAGGGATCAATGTGAACCGCTGAAGGTGTGGCTCTATTGGTTTTTCCAAATTTTGGGGTTGAGAAGATTGGAGGAAGGGAAAATATATGGTGTGGAGGGCAGCTCAATCCAAAGGTAAATAAAAGCAGTGTGGATATACACAACTTAAACTACTTTTGCACACCCTAATATGAACCTTGAAACGAAAACAAAAAAGCATAAAGAACAATACATTGATAATTAACAATTAAGAAATGGAGTAGCTGTTACTTGAATTGAATTCCCTTGGTAGGTTAGAATTCTTGAGTCCTCTAACACATACATTGATATAAGAAAAACATCTTTATCTTATTAATTGCAAAATTATTTAGCTATGTGAGAGTAAAGTGGTCTGTTTTCTCACTATAAAACTACTTAGCTAGGCAATTCTATGATGTTTGAAATCAATATAATTTTTAGGTTAATTGCATATTTGGTCCTGACATTTATTTTATGTTTCAATTATATCTCTTAACGTTTTAAAAGTTTTAAATTAGTCCATTATATTACTAAAGTTACAATAGTAGTTCATTTAATCAAGTTTCTGTTTAAAGCGTCCATGCAACTAACAAAGTTGCATACATGGGTAGCTTAATAGGGTGTCATGGCCCATGTGGAAGTTTTAGACGAAATAACTTAAAATTTGACGGAAAAAACTAACTTATTGTAACGTTAGTAATGTAAGGGTCCAACTTAAAAAAATTTAAACATAGAGGACGAACTTGAAACTTAAAATAAACTTAAAGATTAAATATACAATTAAGCCATTAGTTTGAAAAAGTAGACAACGGTATTCAAGTAGTAGCAATTTAATGTTTTTTTCAAGAAAACTGCAAAAATCATGGATTAGGGGAACTTTGCAATCCTTCTGTAATAAAACCCTGGCTGAAGCAGGGATTATCCTATATAAAAACTCTGGTTGAAGCAAGGATTATCCCATAACTAGGCTTCAGATAGCAGGATCTAAGATCTTTGCAGGACTATCTATTACAAATACGCGCTAAAATTAATCAAATCATGTTATAGCTCTTGAATTTACGCTGCAGAAACAGTTTATGATTATTGGGTTTACCCAAATCAGGATCTACGAATTTTTGCATTGCATTAAATAAGATCGCGTTTCACACTGCATAAGCAGTTTAAAATGTCATAAAAAATGACTACAAGGATTGTGATTGTAACACCACCATAATTTATTAATTAATGGTTGATATTACTCGCTTTAGAGGAGCCGGATCCGTGATATAATAAGTACAAGTATATTAGACATTGGGATATAAAGAAATGACTACTGAGTTTGACAGTGATATAAAAAATGCATCACTTTGCACAAAACAATTGGCAAAGGTTCAATTCATCAAAATCGAAAAACCAAAAAACACAAGCTGAAAATGTGTACACATACATATGTTGACATTTGCTACCTATTAATTAATAACCTGACTTTGAACTCATTGGACAAGATTCCAAGTTTGAAACCTAAGCACATTGTCAAAACTCATAATATTGACAGCTTTCTACAGTTGAAACTATTTACCGTATCAGAATGCGGGACAGTAGTACAGCACTTTGTTATTTTGATTTGCTGATAGACACAAGAAGAAACATAGCTGCTATGATGAAATCAAAGATGATCAGTCCGAAGCTTTCAAAAATTCTGGACGAATTGATCAGAGGTCAAACTCCCAATCAACGAAAGTACAATTAATCCGTCTCTTGAGATTGGTTTCCTGATTCATGTTCCTGATAGAGGAAAACAATTGAAAACGATCAGTCACACACGTAAAACCAAATCATACTTGAAGTTGACCCCACACACACATGCTTTTCTTAAAAACAAAGTCCTTCCTTTCTTTCTTCTCTGACAGATAAAAGTTCATTATAGACACAAATTTAATTAGATGAACAACAAAGGCTTTGATGTCAAGGCAACAAAGCCATGTTATGCCCTCTTATCAGCTTCTTGTGTTCCTAGATTTCCTCCATTATACCATAAGCTCCATATCTTAAACATCAATGTCAACTGTAAGCCAAATATTCATAACTACATCAGCAACAAACCTATTATATCCATACCTTCTCAAGAACATGGGTTCGGGATAGTGAACTAAGCTGGCTACTTTCCATATTTGCAAGTAACTGAACCACAGTCTTCAGTTGTGGAACACTGCAAATTTCAACTCACATCAGCCATATTAAAAAACCAACTTATCATACACTCACTGATAAAAAATTAAAAGAAACAACTGCGGTGCCTTCCAATTAATGTCAAATAGCAGCTATTGCTTAGAAAAATTTGAACAAATAACTATTGCTCCGCAATTTAATATAGTGTTGTAAAAATTTCAAATAGCAGCTATAGAAACGCTACGCTAGTATAGTGTAATGGAATTTGAAAAAGAGTCTATTTTCCATGATCTGTGATTGATAACAGTAACACTGCTTCTAATCAGTAAACATCAATCAATACAATATACATTCAAGATGATAACACCGCTTCATAATCATAACACATAAAATGCGGCTTCGGTTCAAAATATACACATAACAATAATAATACAGCATAATGATAATCATTAATCAACTAGACAAAGAAAAGATTCAAACTTTTGCAATCCATTTTCCATATGTGCATCCAGCGACGATATTACCCGAGGCAACTGCTCTAAAACCTGTACAACAAAACACAAACATTCATTACACACACTCTATACACATTCTCTCAAATTCACCAACCACCTCACATCAATGCAATTACCTGCTCTGTATTCTTAATAGTAGAAACCTTTGCCAAAAGATTCTTAGGAAGCTTAACAAGTTTAGCCTACAAAAAAACAAAAAATTCAAAACCCTAAAAATCAATAATCACGTTTCAAAGTCCTATTAGGTTCACTAAACATCAATTTCAATTAAAATCCATTGGAATCATAATCATAATCATAATCAGAATCAGAATCAATTATTGTTTCTGTGAATTTTGAATTTTGAATGAAATTGAGGAAGAGGAGATTGTACCTGAGCAGGAGAAGAGTGTTGCATGAGATGAAGAAGGTTTGATGTGGATTGAACCGTCTGTGAGATTTGTTCGGCAACTATTGCTTTGGCGGTGTCGCCGGTGGAGGAAGCGCCTTGTGTCGACATAGTTCGCCACAACGACCTTCGTCTGCTAGCGGTTGGTGGATCTTGTCGCCGTCGTTCCATTTTTTCCATCGCTTTTATTGTTTCACTGCTATTTTTTCATTTTTTACTTTTTACTGCTCATAATTTCTAACTTGTAATTTTCTTTGTGATTGTGATATGAATGATGATCATCTCATAAGTTTTAGATTAAGGATAAGGATGAGAAAACATTTTGTAATTTTTTTTAGGCAAAATTACAAGGTCCTTTATCTTATTTTTTTGTAACAGTTTGGTCCTTTATCTTTTTTTTGTAATAATTTGGTCATTTATCTTTTTTTTTTGTAACACTTTGGTCCTTATCTTATTTATTTATAAAAAATAAAGGACCAAAGTGTTACAAATAAAAAAAGATAAAGGACCAAACTGTTACAAAAAAAGGGACTAAAATGTTACAAATAAAAAAAATAAAGGACTAAAGTGTTACAAATAAAAGATAAAGGACCAAAATGTTACAAAAAAAAGATAAAGAACCAAAGTGTTACAAAAAAATAAGATAAAGGACTTGTAGTGTAATTTTGCATTTTTTTTATTAACCTTTGATTTGTTTTTAGGGAGGCAGCTTGGTAATTTTAGAGTTGGTAAATGCTGGTTAAGAATTGTTTTTATAAGAAATTGAAAATATTTTGTAATTTAAAAAGCTTAAATATGAAAATGGTTTTTTTAATATTTAGAGTTTTGATTTTAACTAGTTCAGAGACGGCTTTTATTCATATTTAAGTTCATTATTATATTAAAATAAAAATTTATAGAATAAAATATTTAAAAAGTCATTGGGTTAATTGGAATATTGAGTGCTCGGATAGGGAGCACGACGGGTTGGGGCTTCGGAGGATAAGGGAATTTAACATACAATTGTTGGGAAAGTGGTGGTGGAGATCACATATCGATAAGATGGATTTGTTGTTTTAAGATGTTGGTGGCTATGTATGGTTTCGAGGGTGGAAAGATCCAATCCAGTGGGAAGTTGACGTCGCGATGGTGGTGTGATTTGTTGTTTGTGAAGGAGTGTGGCGGTGTGTGAGTGGCAAATTAGGTTGGCGAGAGGGCGGTGAGGGTAGTTTGGTAAGCTTTGGGTTGAACGGTTAAATTAGTTGGTTTTTTGTTGTGCTTTGCATATTAATCCTAAGAGCTCTTTAATTTGGAGGTGTTCATATGTTCCGAAAGGTGGTTAAGCAATACAATAAATTGATTTGGATGACTTGTTGTTGGATTATTTGTAAAGAAAATCTCATATTTTCAATAATCAGATGCTATCTCAGTCTCAATTGCTGGACAAAGTTAAAGTCATGACTTTATGGTGGCTAAGTCTAAGAAGTCGAATTTTAATTATGATGATGTTTTTGGTTTGCACCTTAATTGGTTAGGCTTTGGTTGTCTCTTTTGTCTAAACTCTCGTAGCATTGTTATTCTAGGCACATCTTATACTAGAATATTGTAATTCAATTTTTTAACTTCTTCAAAAAAGAAAGGAAGGCTTATATCCTATATCTTGTCATTTTACCATTAGCAATTTAGCATCTAGCAAGCTAAGAAATCCAAACATATCATCAAAACACCGAGGATTAGTTTTAGCATTCGAAGTATGTGATTTTCTTTTGCCATCCTATTCATTTTCTTGCGCGTCCTACGAATTTATAAAAATACCTCTATCCACTACTTAGATAGTGGAACACCTTACCAACTTTCTTTTTTATAACGTTCACTACTTAAATAGCAGACGACATTTTTTAAAAATTTCTCATTTTTATAACGTTCCGCTTCTCTCTTTTAACTTTAAGGATAACCAAATCATCAAAACAACATAATATCTAGAAAATAACATGATAAAGAAAGATGTAATAAAGACAATTTATAGATATTGCATAATCCAAAAGTGTTACCCAACTCATTATGTTCCTCCCCAAACCAACAACCACCTTATAGCTCCTACTAACTTAAAGAAATACTTAACCGCATCATTTTTTGAGACACCAAGCTTAAAGCCAATACCTTCTTTTAGACCCTTAAGCTAACTCTTCAGAAGTTGCAGTATATAGTTTTAAAATCAGTATCCCACTGAAGCTTACAGCAGGTTTGAAATCAGAACATGTGCGGGCGAGAGCAAGCTACAGAAACTACGAAATTGGATCCGCTAGCTAAAGCAAAATTTCTCTCCAAAACATTTTATTGTATCTATCTTTCTATATATCTTTCTTTCTCTATTCTTATAGGCAGACACATTACAATGATCAAACAATAAAAATATAATGCAAAAGAAATATTGTGCTGGATAAATTAAAACTTAAAACAAAAACAGATTGAATATGTTATGAGGAAATAACATAACAGTGTGCTTGAATATATAGAAACATCAGTAGCAGTCAATGTCTTGAACAAACAATGAAAAAAATGATCTTCAACATCACAAATGCTTATTGGCACATCCTTTTCACCTAGATTAAATTATTTAACAAGTGCAAGCTACACTTTTTTATATATAGAAAAAAGGTTAGACAAGTTGGGTCCTAAATATTCATCAGAGTCGAGGAAAGTCTCGAGACTTAGAGAACACTTACAGAGGTCTTACATGTGGCGGAGCCAGAAAAATTATAGAGCCTGGACAAAATTTCACATGTGACATATAATATATAAATAGTCCAACAAAAAATCTCAGTTTTGCCCTAAACTAATCCCTAAAAATCTCAGTTTTTACCCTAAATTAACCCCTAATATATAAATAGGCAACTGCTCAGCCTTGCTGGACCTTGGCTCTACCCGCCAACAAGGTCCTCACATCAACATCAGCATTCAAACCGAAGTGTTTGGGGAATTTGAATTGAATCCTTACTAATACGATGGCAAGGATCCACAACTTCAACTCCTAATATGCACAAGTGAGACAAGTCTTTCACCATGCAAAAACTTGTTTTCACCATTAGATTAATAAGTCTCACTATTGGATCAAAATGTCACATCACATCTCATTTGATCTAATGGCGAGACTTATTGATCAAATGGTAAAAACAAGCTTGTGCATGGGGAAAGACTTGTCTCACTTGTGCACCAAACTTATTATTTCATACATTGACTAATAAAATATTAAGATCAATGGAGCTTAACCTTTTTCGTCAAATAGAAGATTAAGACAAAATAACGAGCAAATTTAATGGCAAATTAAACCCTTTGATCTTAATCTTTTTGTCAACAGTTTTGTTGTTGTCTTATTAACACACAACTCACCAAGGTTTAAAAAATTGGACCAGAACTGATGAAACCAGGTTTTGGCATGTAGTGGAAAATACTATGCAGATTGAAAAGCTTCCATGCAAGATTCTCATATGCAGAATTCCAAACTCTCAAATGCATGCTGACTGCAAAGTTATTGAATAGCTTGAAAGAAATTTTGGGGGAATACAACAAATTTAGGACAAGACTCCTCTAAAATGGTTGATATAATTAACTAATACAATGTCAATATGCATTGACACTAGTTTGTGAGAGTGCTTTTGCTAAAGATAATTCTAGGCTTAAGATTTCGATTATTAAACACTAATTGCGATAAAACATCATATGATGAAAATGCTTTATGTATGATTTTGGTGTGTGAAACAGTAACACTAAATCTAAAGTGAAAACAGAATAGCAAAGGAAAACTCACATCTTCAAGTGTGCTGTCACAAATCATTACACTATATCAAGAATTGGTAGCAAAACTGAATAAGATTGCAAAACTCATGCAACTAACTTCATGGTGGGTTCTACGGTGGACTAGTACTTAAATATCATTCAAAACTCTAACAACAACCGACGTTGTCCCCTTGTCTTTTTTGCAGAGAGAGAGGCCTAATTGGTATTGGTTTGACAAAACCAAGAAAAAACGAATGTGTTAAGTTATGAGATACACATTTTCGTTTTCCTTTGTTTTTGTCAAACCAACACCGATCAAGTCAACATGATGAGTAAGACAGCAAATATCTATCTCCAAAAGACAACGTTTGTCATCATTGGAGTTTCGAACGATAAGTGCCGGCTCATGATGGAACACATATTGAAGTGGTACTATACTATGTAGAATTTGTCTATGCTCATATCAAAAGTAGAAACTATAATCAAAATTAAGCACAAGTTTTAATTAAATATTCATTATATAAGCACTAACATGGACAGTGAACAAATCAGTGAGCAGTTGATTATATAATCATGCAGACACAATCCAGAAGATTCCCAGCACAACTACAACAAAGTAAGCTGCACCAAGAGAATCAATGAACACTAGATGTGTCAAACCATATATCAGAAGTACCTGCTTTATTCATCACTTTCTTAACTGTCCATGTAAGATAAACTAAGACCCTATTTGGATAAACAACTTATTTATAGCTTATAGCACTCATGATAAGTGCTTATGTATAAGCTTACATAAGCTATTTTTATAGCATCAAATAAAATAAAATTGTTTTTGTATATGCTATAAGCTGTTTTCATAAGTTATCTTGGAGAGCTTATAAAAATAAGTTGAAAAAAGCTTATGCTAATTTGCATGATTGGATAACTATGAACCTGCAGCAAGATCTTGGGAGAGTGAAGGCAGGTATTTGGAGTTGTGTGTGGGCAGTCGGGTGTCATTTTCTTTGGCTTTGGCGTAACAGAGAGGCTCATGGAGATGAGCGAGTGAGGCCGAGTCAACCGTGGCGGGTGATCATGAACTGGGTTCATCATTATAAGCGAGCCAATGTTTCGCAGATAGCATCGCATATAACAACTAAGGAGGTAGTACAAATTGGGTGGAATGGTCCGGAAGGAGATTGGATAATGCTCAATACCGATGGTGCTAGTAGGTGCGGTAGCACTGCTGGATGCGGGGGACTACTAAGAAACTCGGGTGGTCAATGGCTCGGGGGTTTCTCACATCATTTGGGTCGGTGTAATGCATACATTGCAGAGTTGTGGGGGGTCTTTGATGGTCTCACGTTTGCATATGATAGAGGTTTCAAAAAGATTGCGCTGCATATCGACTCTAATGTTGTGGTACACACTCTTCAAAGCGACAAGGATGGAAGTGTTGTTGGATGGAGAATTATTCAAGAAATTAGACTGTTACTTGGTATGGATTGGGAAGTTAAGATTTGTCACTCTTACCGTGAATCAAATGCTTGTGCTGATGCTCTTGCTAATTTGGGGTGTGATCATGAGCCGGGGATGCGTGTGTATGAACAATGTCCTATGAGTCTGAGCTCATTGTTGTTAGCTGATGTTATGGGGATAACTACCCCTAGAGTCATCTCTCTATAGTTACTTTTCTTTGGGCTTTGGCCCCTTTTGTATCCAAAAAAAAAAAAAAATTTAAAAAGTCATTAGGTACTTGGAATTGTGTGCTAGGATAGGGAGCACGGCGGGTTGGGGGTTCGGAGGATGAGAGAATTTAACATACAATTGTTGGGAAAGTGGTGGTGGAGATCACTTATCGATCAGATGGATTTGTGGTTTTAAGATGTTGGTGGCTATGTATGTTTTCGAGGGTGGAAAGATCCAATCCAGCGGGAAGTTGACGTCGCGATGGTGGTGTGATTTTTTGTTTGTGAAGGAGGGTGGCGGTGTGTGAGTGGCAAATTAGGTTGGCGAGAGGGTGGTGAGGGTAGTTTGGTAAGCTTTGGGTTGAACGGTTAAATTAGTTGGGTTTTTGTTGTGCTTTGCATATTAATCCTAAAAAGAGCTCTTTAATTTGGAGGTGTTCATATGTTCTCAAAGGTGGTTAAGCAATACAATAAATTGATTTGGATAACTTGTTGTTAGATTATTTGTAAAGAAAATCTCGTATTTTCAGTAATCAGATGCTATCTCAGACTCAATTGCCAGACAAAGTTAAAGTCATGACTTTATGGTGGCTAAGTCTAAGAAGTCGAATTTTAATTATGATGATGTTTTTGGTTTGCACCTTAATTGGTTAGGCTTTGGTTGTCTGTTTTGTCTAAACTCTCGTAGCATTGTCATTCTAGGCACATCTTATACTAGAATATTGTAATTCAATTTTTTAACTTCTTCACATTTTACCATTAGCATCAAGCAAGATAAGGAATCGAAACATATCATCAAAACACCGAGGATTAGTTTTAGCATTCGAAGTATGTGCTTTTCTTTTGCCACCCTACTCATTTTCTTGCGCGTCCTACGAATTTATAAAAATATCTCTGTTCGCTACTTAGATAGTGGAATACCGTACCAACTTTGTTTTTTTTTTATAACATTCACTACTTAAATAGCAGACGATATTTTTCAAAAATTTCTCATTTTTATAACGTTCCGCTTCTCTCTTTTAACTTTAAGGATAACCAAAACATCAAAACAACATAATATCTAGAAAATAACATGATAAAGAAAGATGTAATAAAGACAATTTATAGATATTGCATAATCCAAAAGTGTTACCCAACTCATATGTTCCTCCCCAAACCACCAACCACCTTATAGCTCCTACTAACTTAAAGAAATACTTAACCGCATCATTTTTTGAGACACCAAGCTTAATGCCAATACCTTCTTTTAGACCCTTAAGCTAACTCTTCAGAAGTTGCAGTATATAGTTTTAAAATCAGTATCCCACTGAAGCTTACAGCCGGTTTGAAATCAGAACATGTGCGGGCGAGAGCAAGCTACAGAAACTACGAAATTGGAACCGCTAGCTAAAGCAAAATTTCTCTCAATTTCTCTCCAAAACATTTTATTGTATCTATCTTTCTATATATCTTTCTTTCTCTATTCTTATAGGCAGACACATTACAATGATCAAACAATAAAAATATAATGCAAAAGAAATATTGTGCTGGATAAATTAAAACTTAAAACAAAAACAGATTGAATATGTTATGAGGAAATAACATAACAGTGTGCTTGAAACATCAGTATTCAGAAATGCTTATTGGCACATCCTGTTCACCTAGATTAAATTATTTAACAAATGCAAGCTACACTTTTTTTATATATAGAAAAAAGGTTAGACAAGTTGGGTCCTAAATATTCATCAGAGTCGAGGAAAGTCTCGAGACTTAGAGAACACTTACAGAGGTCTTACATGTGGCGGAGCCAGAAAAAATATAGAGCCTGGACAAAATTTCACATGTGACATATAATATATAAATAGTCCAACAAAAATCTCAGTTTTGCCCTAAACTAATCCCTAAAAATCTCAGTTTTTACCCTAAATTAACCCCTAATATATAAATAGGCAACTGCCCAGCCTTGCTGGACCTTGGCTCTACCCGCCAACAAGGTCCTCACATCAACATCAGCATTCAAACCGAAGTGTTTGGGGAATTTGAATTGAATCCTTACTAATACGATGGCAAGGATCCACAACTTCAACTCCTAATATGCACAAGTGAGACAAGTCTTTCACCATGCAAAAACTTGTTTTCACCATTAGATTAATAAGTCTCACTATTGGATCAAAATGTCACATCACATCTCATTTGATCTAATGGCGAGACTTATTGATCAAATGGTAAAAACAAGCTTGTGCATGGGGAAAGACTTGTCTCACTTGTGCACCAAACTTATTATTTCATACATTGACTAATAAAATATTAAGATCAATGGAGCTTAACCTTTTTCGTCAAATAGAAGATTAAGACAAAATAACGAGCAAATTTAATGGCAAATTAAACCCTTTGATCTTAATCTTTTTGTAAACAGTTTTGTTGTTGTCTTAACACACAACTCACCAAGGTTTAAAAAATTGGACCAGAACTGATGAAACCAGGTTTTGGCATGTAGTGGAAAATACTATGCAGATTGAAAAGCTTCCATTCAAGATTCTCATATGCAGAATTCCAAACTCTCAAATGCATGCTGACTGCAAAGTTATTGAATAGCTTGAAAGAAATTTTGGTTGGGGGAATACAACAAATTTAGGACAAGACTCCTCTAAAATGGTCGATATGATTAACTAATACAATGTCAATATGCATTGACACTAGTTTGTGAGAGTGCTTTTGCTAAAGATAATTCTAGGCTTAATGGTGGGTTCTACGGTGGACTAATACTTAAATATCATTCAAAACTCTAACAACAACCGACGTTGTCCCCTTGTCTTTTTTGCAGAGAGAGAGGCCTAATTGGTATTGGTTTGACAAAACCAAGAAAAAACGAATGTGTTAAGTTATGAGATACACATTTTCGTTTTCCTTTGTTTTTGTCAAACCAACACCGATCAAGTCAACATGATGAGTAAGACAGCAAATATCTATCTCCAAAAGACAACGTTTGTCACCATTGGAGTTTCGAACGATAAGTACCGGCTCATGATGGAACACATATTGAAGTGGTACTATACTATGTAGAATTTGTCTATGCTCATATCAAAAGCAGCAACTATAATCAAAATTAAGCACAAGTTTTAATTAAATATTCATTATATAAGCACTAACATGGACAGTGAACAAATCAGTGAGCAGTTGATTATATAATCATGCAGACACAATCCAGAAGATTCCCAGCACAACTACAACAAAGTAAGCTGCACCAAGAGAATCAATGAACACTAGATGTGTCAAACCATATATCAGAAGTACCTGCTTTATTCATCACTTTCTTAACTGTCCATGTAAGATAAACTAAGACCCTATTTGGATAAACAACTTATTTATAGCTTATAGCACTCATGATAAGTGCTTATGTATAAGCTTACATAAGCTATTTTTATAGCATCAAATAAAATAAAATTGTTTTTGTATATGCTATAAGCTGTTTTCATAAGTTATCTTGGAGAGCTTATAAAAATAAGTCGAAAAAAGCTTATGAAGAATGTCATAATTTATTTATTTTTTTGACGAAGAATGTCATAAAGTTGTTTTCATAATTTTTGCAAAACAGTCTTACAAAGCTTTCCCGTTTGGATTAACTTATATGAAAAATAACTTATGCAAATAAATAAACTTTTATATTAATTCATAAGTTCTCACTAGCAAAAATTGTATCTTTATACGCTGTTTATTCATAAACTACATTGACAAGCTTATGAATAATACATAAATGCTTATTTATTTATTTATTTATTTTCATAAGTTGTTTTGTATAAGCTCAATCCAAACAGAATGAGTAAATAAGTTCAAATAAGTCAATCTAAACAGACTCTAACTCTAATTTCACCAATCAAAACTACAAAAACTAACAGTAACAAGAAAATAACATTGAAATAGATGAAGCACTAACTAACAATAACAAAGTATGTGATATTTTTGGGAAATTAAAATGGAAAGTTGATGAAGTGGCAAGGAAGGTATCAGATGAGTAAGGTGAAGATCACATCAAATCTTGGAAAAGAAAACCACCAACAGCAATAAGCTGGGCAATTAACTATTGAAACAAGATCAATAGCCACGAATGAATCTTCATTACCATACTTGCACACACGCTACTTTTTTGAAAACAAAAATAAAAGAATAAATTTGTTTGTTTGAAAAATGGATATAAAGTAATCTACCATAAAAATGAAAGACAATTGAGTTACCAATGTTGTTGTTGTCTTTGTCTGAACTGAACCTTGGATTCGTGGATGAAGATGTTGTCGATGTTTCATTTGATACGTACATGGTGAAGCTGGCGCAGAATGGGTCGGATCTATGACCCGAATATGATGACTGATCCAATCGAATTAAAATCCATGGATTGGATTTTTCTTTGGGTTTTTCTTTTAGCGCCCCCTGAGATTTCAATTTTAACCCCTTGCAAGTTAGATAGCGAGTATGTAAAATAACAAAATTTGGGAAAAAATCGTTCGCAACCTACACTGAAAATTGAGTCCACATTTTAACCAGTGAACTTGTCAGCAGTAAAAAAATATCCTCATGCAATCAATTTTAATTGAACACGTGTGTGGCTATGACATAACATTCACCAATCACGTAACATTGTGTTAATTTTTTTTTCATTCACACATTCTTTCAATTTTTATTGGTTTTTTTTTTATCATTTGTTATATTTTTATCATTTCGTTTGTAAATGACCGCATAATATATCGTCGGTTACTCATATCGTTCTTATTAGTGTTTCTTTAATGATTATGGTTGGGAACATTATGGTAATCAATGAGAGATTTTTGTTGCCAAATTGGGAATGTTATGACTAACCAAAATGGATGGGAGCAACTTAGCGGGTTACAGCAGGGTTGAAAACAGAAGATTCACCTACTAAGTGCAAGCTTGTTGTAAGCAACTCAAAAGTGAGAGTTGCAGGCCGAACTCTTCGATTTAACACCTGAAAATGAATATCACATCTTTTCTTATCTCTCGGAGGGAGATTCCACATAGGTCCTCACTATTGTATTAAATTCGAAGTTGAGATGTTCGATGGAGTGTCCAACTTGATATAATTTTTGTTTAATATTTTTTGTTTCGAGTTAAGTTTATGTTGTAATGAACATGTTTTTGATGTAAATTAAGAGGTTGGGCTTTATATGTGTTTAACTACTTTACTTGTTGTTCGGCAGCGGCAGAGCCAGAAAAATTATAGAACCTGAGAAAAAAATTCACATGCAACATAATATATATAAATAGTCCAACAAAAAATTTCAGTTTTACCCTAAACTATCCCCTAAAAATATCAAAAATGTTGGTCAGAGCCCAGAAAACTGACCAAGCTTACTGGGCCTTGGCTCCGCTCATGGAAATTTTTTTTTCTACCCCAACAATCTTCATTCTACCCCAACATTTTTCTAAAAATTACCCAATATACTCTTATTAAAAATTAATATATTTTAAAAAAAAATTGTCGTATTATACTGTTCCGGTAGAATTTTCATCCTCCCCCGGTAAGTATTTATCGTTACCGGTAAGTTAACTTTACCGGTACACTTTTTAAAAAGTGTTCCGGTATGGTAATATTACCGGTACACTTTTTAAAAAGTTTTCCGGTATGTTTATGTTACCGTACACTTTTTAAAAAGTGTACCGGTATGTTAATTCTAATGTATACACCTGCTTAAAATAAATACAACAGAATCTCCATGAACTGGGATAATGGAAATTTTTGGAGTAACAACCATCGCACCAACTGGCTGTTTGCACGCAGTCATTACTCTGTTTGGCTCTTGAAGCAACCAATATCTTCCCAAACTAAACCAGGATGCTATTCTTTGTCGAAACTTAAATAGCATCTGAGAGGAAGCAACCAAAATTGTAAACCATGTCATATTTCATTACGATAAACAAAACAAATGGGATAATAGAGGTGATGGTATAAATGATCTTGTATGCCTATCAAACATAGAAAATCAAGAGCATACCTTGTGGATGGTAAAAGGTGGCTGTAAGTATTTGAACCAAAGTAATGGAGCACGGGAACAACTGGCGACAAATTTAAGAAGTTTACAACGGTCTTTTGGTTCAAAGCCTTTAATCACCTGTAAACAGTCAACATAAAGCAGAAAATGAATATTGATGTCATAAAACTGAAATCTACAGAAATTGCATCCATAAATTCTTCAATATAATTCATGAGGCTGAAAATAATGGTCAATAGTCACATTCTACAGCAAATATGCATGTATTAGAGAGGATGAGAAACTGCATTTCAACCAAATTCATAGTCACATATGTCCAGCATATGGAAATAAATTGAAAATAATAAAATAATGGAGACAATTTTTATAATCAAGTCATCAAGAAAGAAAGCAAATCTGCAAATTGTGCTAGATATGAGTCATATGACCACCGTGTACAATATAGCATACCAGAACACTTTTTAAAAAGTGTACCGGTAGAATTAACATACCGGTACACTTTTTAAAAAGTGTACCGGTAACATAAACATACCGGAAAACTTTTTAAAAAGTGTACCGGTAAAGTTAACTTACCGGTAACGATAAATACTTATCGGGGGAGGATGAAAATTCTACCGGAACAGTATAATACGACAAAAAAAAAATTAAAATATATTAATTTTTAATAAGGGTATATTGAGTATTTTTAGAAAAATGTTGGGGTAGAAAAAAAAAATTCCCGCTCATGTTGTCCGGTACAAATTTGACATGGAAATTAAGAGGTCATTTTTTGATATCCAAACTTATAAAATCTTTTTTTTTAGTTACTTTCAAAAAATAATTTTTTTGTCTTTCAAAAATAAACTTCCAAATAAAATTAGATTTTTTTCCTTGTCTAATTGCACTTCTAGATTAGGATATGGTTTTTCAAAAAATAATAGGAATACAAATATTTTTTTTAACCCAAATTCATTAACTCTTTTTGCATATATATAATCACATCCCAATTAGACATAGCAAAAAAAAAAAAAAAGAGTTAACTACAACATCACTATAGTCTATACATAAGTAGCAAATTAATGCACCAAACCCATCTCATAATTATCTTGCCAAAAGGAATTATAACCATGTTCTTCCAAATCAAATCCTTCATCACAAACCATTACATGATCAACCATCACATCCTTCTCATCTCCAAAAGACTCAATATCCTCCCAATTACCCCCCTCAAATTGAAAGGATGACATCAAATCCATATCAACCCATTCAACCCCAAAGTCATGTCCCTCCTCGTCCACTTGTCCTATGTTCCATGATTCATTATAACATTCTTCAAAATGATTCTTCAATTGTGATCCTATGCATGTTGAATCATCATGACCATCCATCTTGTTTTTTTCACTTATTTCAGCCTCAAAAGATCTTATCAAACTATCTAACCTTTCATCATCATTTTCTTCACATGGTAACTCTTCCATTAATGAAATGAGAAGATCACCCTTGATTTCCATATCATAAGCCAAATTTTCACAAATTTGAGAAGTCATATTTTGGTTTGGTACAAATTATATATATTGGTTTAATTTGTAACTTTGAAAAAGAAGAACAATAATAGAAAGAATAGAGAATATTTATGTAACAAAAAGGCTTAATTAAGATGAATGAATTGATTATTGTGTAAGGGAAGTTGGGGTTTATATAGGGACACATTAGAGGCCACGTCACTTCATGAAGGGGACATTACATTCATCATGGCCAAGATAGTCATGTGCACATGTGCCCACACACAAATAATAAATATGATATGGTTGATCATGTTGCATTGTAAATTATAGCAATATGGGATATAAATAATAAAATAATTAAAGATGTGAAATAATAATATGATAAAGAAATATGCATGGAGATATCAGACAGAATGTACGTGTGCTCTGGCAATAAGGACGGCTCAAAGTAAGCAATATATTGTGGGAACCGTAGAATCTGACCCATAAACCTCAATAAAGAGAATAGTTTATAATAATGATGATATAATATGGAGTTGCATTGTGTAGTTCAATTAAAGAGTTAAGATAATTGAAGAATTAAAGTTAAAATTTTGGTGAATATGAATTAATATGATCTTAGCTAATCAAAATGGTGATTGGGGAGACAAGTTAATGTTGGAATATTTTATATTATATTCCAATAATCGTTATGTGGGCATTTATATTTAAATTAATTATATTAGCTATTTATCATAATAAGAGCCTTAGTTGATAAGTGATCAGATAAAGTTAAAAGGCTAAATGGATTTCTATTAAGATATTAATTAATGAACTAATTAGTGGATATGGACGAAAATATGAGTGGATGTCAGGATGGCCAATTCCGGAATAATGGGAACCCTAATTGGCCACCACACTATATATAGGCTATGGTCCCCAATATACCGGACACAAGCAAATAACCTCTTCTCCCCATCTGAAGAGAATTCAAGGCATAAGGAGTACCGGTTGAGGAAGAACCACACTAGCCAACAGATACTTGTCGTCCGTCTCTCTCTTTACGTTTCATGATCGGTTTGTTCTACTTCCATCTGACGGTTAGTATCTAATGGATTCTTCTATCCAGTAGGGATGGCAGAAAAACCCAAACCCGTGAGACCCACCCGAACCCAAACCCAAGTCAACGGGCGAAACCCGAATTGACTGGGTTTGGGTTTGGGTTTGGGTGACACCCGAAAATATGGGTGTGGGTTTGGTATCACTCAAACCCACACCCGAAACTCATACACCCACCCGAAACATGTTAAAATTACCTAAATACCCCCACATATATATATAAGTGTAAAAGTAAAATTAGGTTTTTCACAAACCACAAACCAAAATTGTGTTTGAATTTTGCTTGAAAGTTGGAAGAACTTAATTTTGGTTTAGTTGTAATTTAATTTCTTGAAAGACTATTTTGTAATTTTAAATTCCCTTGTAATTTTAAACCTATGTTTTTGCTAAGTGATTGACAATATGTTTAAATTCCATTGTTTTTGCTTAAATTTGCTTAAATTTGCAAAGTAGTACAAAATGTGTTGTGGGTTTGGGTTTGGGTGTAAAAAACCCGAACCCAATGGGTGTGGGCGTGGGTGTGGTTTTGCCACCCGAACAGATTTGGGTTTGGGTTTGGGTTTGGGTGTTGATTTCGGGTGTGGGTTTGGTATCACTCAAACCCGCACCCGTGGGCGCCCATTGCCATCCCTACTATCCAGGTATCCCTAATACTAATTCTTCATAAATCAACATGTCGTAGATCCTGTTTTATATGCATGCTCCTTCTGTTCTTTCTAGCTTCCGCACTATTTGTATAAGAGCATGACTTGTATGTAATTAATTGGTAAATTAATTATTAAAACCTATCAGTTAATATTTGTGTGAAGTGAGATACTTAAAAAGTAAAAAGATTGGTTGAATAATTGATGTAAATACATATTATTTAATAAATTTGAAGGAATATTTTTTTGCTTATTATTAAAGCCGACGGGCATCAATCATTAATAATTGGTTTAGTGGTGATTGACGCTGTGGTAGAGAGAACTACGGTTCGATCCCTTACATTTGCATTCGGAGGAAGCTAGAACCATTTGATGTCATCCAAACCAGATTTAACGGGTGGTAAAGCTAAAAAAAAACCGATGGAAATACGAAGGAAGGTACTTTTTTATTTTTGGATAGAAAATAATAACAAGTTCTTTAAAAACTCTATCTGTTAAATATTTGAACAATGTAGGAAGGTTCTTTTATTATATTTTCAATTAGATAACAATCACATAAGACACACCATAAAATTAGTAAAACAAACAAAGAAGTCTATTAGAAAGTGGGAATAGAAAAATCTATATCCCCACACATATCATCTTATTTTGTTATTGAAGTACTGAAAATCTGGTTTGTGGGGCTCTCTAAGATTTTGGCCAACTTTTACATTGTTTAGGTAGGATATTCCCAATATATGTTAATGCTTCGAATGAAATAGTTAAGTCATGAAAATAAAATGCACTCAATTAAACTAAGGCTAAATATGTTTTTGTTAGTACAAAATAAAGATCTTCTGATTTTGTATAGTTTTAATAATTATTTTTACAATTGTTATACAAAATTTATGCATGCAGTTTTTGTATTTGGTGTTGAGGTTAATATATACACCTTTTTTAAGTGAATTCTTTGGTACATATTATGTGTATATATACCAGTACTTTTATCGAGGTGGATGATTCTTGATCTTAACTGTTGATCAGAACAGGTAGAAGGCCAGCTAGAAGTCCGTTGAGCAGGTGGTAGGCAGCAATCCGAGCAGATGGTCCACGGAGGGGGGGGTTGTACCTGCAGGTGCTCCGATGCCAAAGTCAGACAAGGAATAGAGAGCAAAAGAGATACTAGAGAGAAGTTAGAGAGAGAGAGTAATTGTGATAATGAATAGTGTTCTACCTTGCTCTCCCATAAGGGAGAGTATTTATAGCCCCCAGCTCTGGGCCAAAGGTCCTCTTAATGGGCTGGACTAGCCAAGGCCCATTAAGAGGGACTGCCAAGATATTACCCTTAGATAGTGGGTAGAGTAGTAATTTTACCCTATCTTGGTGGAGAGGTTGTGCCATGCTGACATGGAGGTGGTTGGGCAAGCCATGTGGACTTTGTGAATGTCTAGGTGGACTAGCATTAGTCTAGTCCAGAACAGGAGCCCCCCAAGTCGTTGCTCCTAGGCATAGGAGTGATGACTTTAGATGTGTGCCCAAGTGCAGAAGGAAATCTCCTTGCAACCTCTCTTGAACAAATGTGGACGAGGAAGTTGCTCGTCCAAGCCTTGCTCGTAGCAAGTGCTTGCATTGTTTTGCTTGAAGTGATTTTTCGAGGATATTTAATATTCTACTCGTATCTACTGCGAGGAGATAACTACGAGAGGGACTTGTTGCTCGTTGCTATGGCGAAGGGATAGCAACGAGAGTCACGTTGTTCGTATCTATGACGAGGAGATAATTTATAAGAAGGAATTGTTGCTCGTTGCTATGACGAAGAAGTTAGCAACGAGGAGGTTTTCTGTAAAACGTAGCCTTTTGCTTGAGGACTTGCTCGAGTGAAATTCGAGCAGCCTTTTTCGTTGGGGATGTGAAAGGGTGCATTTACTGCTTTGATTTTTACGAAGGGGTGTATGAACCGTTGGATCGAAGCGCCTTTTCATTGTCTAAATTTTTTGCCGAGCAGAAGGGCATCTGCCCATTTTTTTGCCGAGCAGAAGGGCTTCTGCCTATTTTTTTGTCCTTGGCACAAAATGTTTGTCTAAATTTTGTGCCGAGCAGAAGGGCTTCTGCCCATTTTTTTGCAGAGCAGAAGGGCTTCTGCCCATTTTTTATTCTGGGCACAAAATATTTGTCTAAATTTTGTGCCGAGCAGAAGGGCTTCTGCCCATTTTTTTGTCCTTGGCACAAAATGTTTGTCTAAATTTTGTGCCGAGCAGAAGGGCTTCTGCCCATTTTTTTGCAGAGCAGAAGGGCTTCTGCCCATTTTTTATTCTGGACAAAATATTTGTCTAAATTTTGTGCCGAGCAGAAGGGCTTCTGCCCATTTTTTTGCAGAGCAGAAGGGCTTCTGCCCATTTTTTATTCTGGGCACAAAATATGTCTAAATTTTGTGCCGAGCAGAAGGGCTTCTGCCCATTTTTGTGCCGAGCAGAATGGCTTCTGCCCAGTTTTTTGTCCTTGGCACAAAATGGTTGTCTAAATTTTGTGCCGAGCAGAAGGGCTTCTGCCCATTTTTTTGCCGAGCAGAAGGGCTTCTGCCCATTTTTTTGCAGAGCAGAAGGGCTTCTGCCCATTTTTTATTCTGGGCACAAAATATTTGTCTAAATTTTGTGCCGAGCAGAAGGGCTTCTGCCCATTTTTTTTGCCGAGCAGAAGGGCTTCTGCCCATTTTTGTGTCCTTGGCACAAAATGGTTGTCTAAATTTTGTGCCGAGCAGAAGGGCTTCTGCCCAGTTTTTTGTCCTTGGCACAAAATGGTTGTCTAAATTTTGTGCCGAGCAGAAGGGCTTCTGCCCATTTTTTTTTTTGCCGAACAGAAGGGCTTCTGCCCAATTTTGTGCCGAGCAGAAGGGCTTCTGCCCATTTTTTGCCGAGCAGAAGGGCTTCTGCCCATTTTTTTGCAGAGCAGAAGGGCTTCTGCCCATTTTTTCCTTAGAGAGTGTAGAATCATGTGTTGGGGAGATACTCTCCCGTGTTTTTAACTTAGAATAAAAATTGAAATGAGTTTTGTTGTAAAAAACTCGTCGGGGAGGACACTATCCCCTGTTTTTAACTTAGGAAAATTTTAAGAACGAAATTTGTTGTGAAAATTTCGTGATGGGGAGGCTTGTCCCCGTTTTTAACTTAGAAAAATTTTGGAACGAAATTTGTTGTGAAAATTTCGTGATGGGGAGGCTACTCTCCCCGGTTTTAACTTAGAAAAATTTTGGAACAAAATTTGTTGTGAAAATTTCGTGATGGGGAGGTTACTCTCCCCGGTTTTAACATAGAAAAATTTTAGGAACGAAATTTGTTGTGAAAATTTCGTGATGAGGAGGTTACTCTCCCCGGTTTCGTGATGGGGAGGCTACTCTCCCCGGTTTTGTGATGGGGAGGTTACTCTCCCCGGTTTTAACATAGAAAAATTTTGGAACGAAATTTGTTGTGAAAATTTCGTGACGGGGAGGTTACTCTCCCCGGTTTCGTGATGGGGAGGCTACTCTCCCCGGTTTTTAACATAGAAAAATTTTGGAACGAAATTTGTTGTAAAAATTTCGTGATGGGGAGGCTTGTCCCCGGTTTTATTTCTATGACAATTCCGGGTGTGTGCCCGTTTATTTATTTGTGCTCGTATAATCCTGCTCGCTTATATATTTTCTGCTCGTTTATAACTTAGAAAATTTTGATGTAAATTTTGCTATCAATCTTGAGCCGGGGAGGTTCTCCTCCCCGTTTCTAACTTGGATAAAATTTCGCCTCTGAGATTTGAGCCGGGGAGTTTTGTTCCCCGTTTTTAACTTAGCGAAATTTTATGCTAATTTGTCTGCCAACGTTGGGCCGGGGAGGTTTTCTTCCCCGTTATTGGCATGACTGAAATTTCGTTGTTCGAACTGGAACCGGGGAGTATCTTCTCCCTGTTTTGAACTTGGGAATTTTTAGTGGCATTGTTTTGCCAAAATTTTCCTCGTGCAGGTTCTAATGGTGCTGATGTGATCGTTCGAGCACGTCATGTGTTCGTTCGAGCAGGTTGATGTGTTCGTGCGAGCACGTCGGTGTCCTCGTCCGAGCAAGTTAGTGTGTTCGTCCGGGCACGTTAGTGTCCCCGTCCGAGCAAGTTGGTGTGCTAAGTTTTGCCTGTTTATTTTTGTGCACGTTTTGTATGCTTTGCCATATTTTTGCATGTATGAATGCTGTGCTCGTTGTTATTTTGCTGGGGAGGTTTCCCCTGCTTGTTACTTTGACGAGCATGTTTTATTGAGGGTAGTCTCCTCTGTTATGACTTAAACAGTTTAGGGAACTGCATAAGCACTTAGAGTTGTTTCTAAGTTACGCGAATACGAGCACGCTAGTGTACCTTTCTTCGCAACCTGAACCTCCCATCGCGAGCTGGGTGCTAGGTCGTGGCACGGGGACGATGGGCTCGTTTCGAGAGTTATCCTCGTCTAGCAGGAGTTCCATTTCCCTTATGGTGAATTAGTTCCCCTGCTATGGTTTTAGATGAGCACGTGTGCCATGGTGCCCTCCGTTGTTTAAGGTGCTCGACTCGTTGTGTTCTGAAGTGCGAGCAGCCTTTTTGGTGTGGCAATAACTTAGCTGTAATATTGTTTCAATTTCTGGGCATTCCAAGGTCGAGGAAGTTTCTTTCCTCGAAGGTCCTCGAGATAGTATGCACCATTTTCTGTTTTGTCAATGACGCGGTATGGTCCTTCCCAATTGGGTGCAAGTTTGCCACCCTGGGAGTCTGCATTGCGTCTTAGGACGAGGCTGCTGATCGTACCTGGTGATCAGAATAGGTTCGAAGGCCGGTCCGTTGAGCAAGCTTCCACACCGAAGGGGGGGTTTGTACCTGCAGGTGCTCCGATGCCTAAGTCAGCAAGGTGAACAAGAGAGATACAAAGAAGAGAGAGAAAGAAAGTGTAGAATGGTTTAGAATACCTGGCTCTCCTGTCTAGGAGAGCTTATATAGTGCCCCCAGCGCTGGGCCAAAGGTTGGTCTATTGGGCCGGGATAACCGGCCCAATGGACTCAACTGCCAAGATAGTCCCTGTATCGTAGGGGAAGGCCGTTATTTGCCTCTATCTTGGTTGGAGCCGTTCCGCTATTCGCGGGTAAGGGATAGGCTCGATGACAGGTGTGCTTGGATAAAGGAGCACGTGTTAAACGAGCACCTTAGCTGTTAAGCTAAGGTGGAATGGATCAACATGCATGGATAGACGAGCACGTGTTTAACGTGCTGCCTATTCGTTATGTCGAGCATGACACATCATTGGCTGACGTGTCGGGGAAGTCTCCCCTTATTGGGCCGTGCCCCAAATGTCGGGCATGAGTGGTTGGGCCAGCTCTTGGCCCAGTCCAGAACAGGAGCCCCCCAAGTCGTTGCTCCTAGCTATAGGAGTAATGACTTAAGGTCCATGCCCGTGTGTCGAGGAGATGTTTTCCTCGTTAGTCCTAGGAGGAGTTCATAATTCATTGATTATGTTTGTTGCTCGTTTGCGTGAGCAGGGTTTATATGTTGCTCGTAAATTCCTCAGTGGCGTGACGAGGAAGATTTTCCAAAGAGGAAATTTCTCTTTGCTCGCATCCCATGCCACGATGTTCGAGGAAGAACTTACGAGGAAGAGATTTCTGCCTTTGAAAGTCATTGGCTTTTTACTTCCTCGACGTATTGTCGAGGAGATATTGCTTATATTGCATCAAGTTGATGCTGCCTGTTTTGGCGGGCACGTTTGTTTATGTTGTTTGCCTTAATTCCCCGTGATTTTAGCCTGCTCGAGGCGTCGAGGAGACATTTGCGTTGGGGATAGCGATGAGTTTGTTGGAACAAAATTGATTTAAAAATGTTTGCCCCTAAATCTATAAAGGTTTTGATGATAACAAAGTATTAATAAACAATTGGAAGGACTAAAAATTTATTTTAAGTGCGCAGATATAAGCATCATATAAGCTCTGAGTGAAGTTCAGAGGATGTGAATTCAGAAGTTCACAAGCGCTCAGAAGATGTTGGACTTCAGAGGTTACAACGTTCAGAGGATGAAGACTTCAGTACTTCTTGTCTGTCTACGAGCTTCATCAAACTCTGAAGATCTCTTTGAAAGCTGTGAAGATTCTCTTTACTAGTCAACTCTTCTACCAATGAAGAAAAGGACCTTTCAAGTCTGATCAGCTCAGCTACCTCTGTTTTGTCTGTCCTATCTTGAGAACGTGGGTCTTCAGTTTTGTTAGCTGAATAAGGAAAGTCCACTCTGCAGTAGTCAAAGTAACTGAAACTCTTTCTTAGTTTTGGATACAACCAAACTGCATCAAGACAGACTGCTTGAAGACAAAAGGTTATCAACTCCAACGGCTCCTTTTGCAACGACTCTTTTCTGGTGGTATATATACTAGAAGGATCAGCTGCAACTAATAATCAATTATCAAGATTTGAACGTGCGCTGAACAAACTCTGAACTCTGTGATATACAAGCTCTGAACCTTTCTCAAGTGTTTTTGCACTTTAGCCAAATACTCTGTAATACCTGTATTTGCTCTCTTTAGGTTCATCTAAGAGCACTTGTATATTTTTATATACTTTATTGTTACGTGTGTAACTTAAGCCTGTGTGCTTAAGTGTGAGACTTAAGCTTGTGTGCTTAAGTGTGAAGTCTTAAGCTTGTGTGCTTGAGCATTGTTGAGAAGTCTCTTGCTTGTGTGCTTGAGCAGGTGTAATCTTGTGTGATTATAGTGAAATCCCTTGGAAGTGCAAGGGGACTGGACTACTCTCGTTTTGTGAGAGGAACCAGTATAAATCGCTTGTGTGATTTCTCTCTCTCTATCTTATTATTTGTTGTGTTATTTATCCGCTGCGAACGTAGCTGAGTTAAGAACTTGAAAAAGTTTTAACTTAGCTAAAACACAATTCAACCCCCCCCCTTCTTGTGTTTTCACACCTTCAATTGGCATCAGAGCACCTGGTCTGTTACTTTCACTTAACAGTGAGACAGTAAAGATCTTGTGAGAACACTATGTCTGGAGGAGATGATAGTAGTACTAGAACAACCGGTGAAGCCGGTAATGCCAGTGGTGCTGGTGGTGGTCCTAGAAATGCTTTTGGTTATGACTACTTAAGTAATGAATCACATGAACATAGTGGCAATAGAAAAGCCCCTATATTCAATGGTGATGCTTCATTATTTGAGTGGTGGAAAGAGAGACTGTATAGCAATATTACTGCTATTGATCATGAGTTGTGGGATTTGGTTGAGTTGGGAGTAACTTTTGAAAACTTGAATGAACATGGCAGGTTGTCCATGGAGAATAGAAAGTTACTCACACCAGCTAACCTAAAAATCTACACAAAGCATCATAGAGTAAAGGACATTGTTGTTGGTGCTATTAGACATGAAGATTATGTCAGAATAGAGGACAAGTCTACTGCTAAATCTATCTTTGATTCTATGTGTGCTACTTATGATGGAAATGAAAAGGTTCAAGAGGCTAAAGCTAGTCTTTTGATAAGACAATATGAACTTTTCACTATGCAACAAGATGAAAACATTGAGACTATGTTTACAAGGTTTCAAATCCTTGTATCTGGTCTTAAAGCTCTTAAGAGAAGTTATTCAACCTATGACCATGTTCAGAAGATTCTGAGAAGTCTTCCTATTGCTTGGAGACCTAAGGTCACTGCAATAGAGGAAGCTCAAAATCTCAAGACTCTGAGTCTTGAAGCTCTGATAAGCAATCTCAGAAGCCATGAGATGGTTCTGGATGCTGACTCAGAAACTAAGAAGAAGTCTAAGTCAGTGGCTTTACAGTCAACTAAGACTACTTCTAAGGCTCTTAAGACTCAGCTTCTTGATATTGAAGAAGAATCTTCTGCTGATGGTCAAGAGGATGAGATGAATGAGGATGAGTTTGCGTTATTCACCAAGTTTCAGCAATGGAACAGATTTAACAAAAGAAATTTCAGAGGATGAAGGTGTGAAAACACAAGAAGGGGGGGGTTGAATTGTGTTTTAGCTAAGTTAAAACTTTTTCAAGTTCTTAACTCAGCTACGTTCGCAGCGGATAAATAACACAAATAATAACAAGAAAGAGAGAGAGAAAAACACACAAGCAGTTTATACTGGTTCCTCTCACAAAACGAGAGTAGTCCAGTCCCCTTGCACTTCCAAGGGAGTTCACTATAATCACACAAGATTACACCTGCTCAAGCACACAAGCAAGAGACTTCTCAACAATGCTCAAGCACACAAGCTTGAGACTTCACACTTAAACACACAAGTTTAAGTCTCACACTTAAGCACACAAGCTTAAGTTACACACGTAACAATAAAGTATATAAAAATATACAAGTGCTCTTAAATGAACCTAAAGAGAGCAAATACAAAAGTACAGAGTATTTGGCTAAAGTGCAAAAAACACTTGAGAAAGGTTCAGAGCTGTATATCACAGAGTTCAGAGTTTGTTCAGCGCACGTTCAAATCTTGATAATTGATTTTTCTGTTGCAGCTGATCCTTCTAGTATATATACCACTAGAAAAGAGTCGTTGCAAAAGGAGCCGTTGGAGTTGATAACCTTTTGTCTTCAAGTAGTCTGTCTTGATGCAGTTTGGTTGTATCCAAAACTAAGAAAGAGTTTCAGGTACTTTGACTACTGCAGAGTGGACTTTCCTTATTCAGCTAACAAAACTGAAGACCCACGTTCTCAAGATAGGACAGACAAAACAGAGGTAGCTGAACTGATCAGGCTTGAAAGGTCCTTTTCTTCATTGGTAGAAGAGTTGACTAACAAAGGAATCTTCACAGCTTTCAAAGAGAACTTCAGAGTTTGATGAAGCTTGTGGACAGACATGAAGTTCTGAAGTCTTCATCCTCTGAACGTTGTAACCTCTGAAGTCCAACATCTTCTGAGCGCTTGTGAACTTCTGAATTCACATCCTCTGAACTCCACTCAGGACTTAAATGATGCTTATATCTGCGCACTTAAAATAAATTTTTAGTCCTTCCAATTGTTTATTAATACTTTGTTATCATCAAAACCTTTATAGATTTAGGGGCAAACATTTTTAAATCAATTTTGTTCCAACAATCTCCCCCTTTTTGATGATGACAAACATAAGTATTAATTGACAATTGTTGTTAAATTAACTTATCATGTTTCTCTTAGGTTTATGAGGTTTGCAAGCTCCCCCTAAGATTGATACTCCATAAAGTCTGAACTTTATGTTTTATCCATGATATTTTAATTTAGTATAAGATTAAGATGTTTGAAATAAAACAAATTTCATATCTTTCTTCAGAGTGAGAGGTTTGCAAGCTCTCCCCCTAAGTCTCATAAGGCTAAGTTAAAATTGCACTCTTAACTTATCCTTACTTATGAAATTTATTTCAGTTTCAACTAACTTAGTCTCCACCTTGAAATACGTAAAACAACTTAAAAGTAACAACTTTTAATTTAACAGATAAAAGCGAGATAAAAGGCGTGGTTTCAGTTTTGGAACATATCAATTAATGCGTAACTACTCCCCCTTTTGTCATTATCAAAAAGTAAAACAAAGTTATAAAACCAAGACAGTCAAAGAAAGAAGAGTGGTTGTTACAGAGGTGAATTAATTTCAAAAACAAAAACCAACGCGCTCAAGGGTTTATAAAAAGGAACAAGCTAACATGCCTTCTTCACGTAAAAACAAGAAGAATCAAGTGAAGCAAGAGAAGGTTGGAATAATGAAAAGATTTAGTTTACGCATCGCAGAGTTTAAGAGAAAGAAGAACGAAGAGAAACGCGAAGACGAAGAGAAGGATAAAAAAGACAACAAGAAACCACAAGATGCTGAGATAATAATCATCTCATCAGACTCTGAAGCTGAAGAGAATGAAGATGATGCTGACTATGTGGAGTTCTTGGCTGGCTATGTTCCAGAAGAGGAACAAGAAGAAGAAGAACAAGAGCAAAACCCAGATCCCATTGAAATTTCATCAGAGGATGCTGAGGAGAAATCAGAGATTTCTTCTGAGTTTTATCCATCTGATTAGGATTAGGTTGTCTTTTTCTTTTTCTTTTTACCAATGTACTCTACATTATCAGATCATTAATAAAGATTTTCGTTTTAAGAAAGCATCTTGTGTTCTTATGTTCTAATTTATCAAGAAAATAGATATCAAGTGGACATAAAATAATTAATCAATCAAAACATAAACAAAATCTTGAAATAGATAAACCAGAAAAAGTGTTCAGAAGGTAAACAAGGAAATAAACATGACAAGATAAGCAAGCAAAACATAAAAAAAATATGAAGAAAATGTGCATAGAATCCTAGGGTTTCTTAAGAAGGGCTAAGAGTTGGTCAAATTTGTCATTCAAAGATCCCACATTGGAAACTAAACCATCCACCTTGGTTTCCAATGTTTCTTGAGCAGCTCTTTGACGTTCTAGACCTTCTTGCTGTTCCCTCAGGGCTTCTTGAAATATTCTCAACTGATCTGCCATAGCAGGAGCTTGATCTTCAATCATAGGTTCTGGTTCTTCCACCAAGGGTGCCTTGCCTTTATCAGAGGGTTCACCTTCCTCTGGATAGTCAATCATCAGCACATCCTCTTGATTCTGAGAAGCAAGCACATCAGCTGCTGAAAAATCTTCTTGGTGCACCTCATTAGCCAACTGGGCAACTCTTGCAGCAGCTTCTTCTATCCTTTCTGACTCAGACCTCTGAGCTTCAAGACTCTGAAACAGCTTGGAGTCTATCCAGATGACTCCAGACTCTGAACTCTTGAAAGCATTCAGACGGTGTTCAACAGCAGCAATTTCTTCCAGCTTAGCAAGTTCAACTCCAGCATGATTAAACATGGTTAACCTTTTCAATTCAGCCCTAGCCAGACTTTTCCTCAAGAAGTCTATCACATCCAAATCTCTTCTTCCAACTACAGCCTTAATTTTCTCAGCAGTACCATCCAAAGCATTGCAAATTCTTGCCTTAATTCTTGAAACTTCTAGGTCCACATCAGAAGGACAAACTAGAAACCTGTCCTTAAGCAAAGATAATCTGACCAAGTCTTCATGAAATTGAGTGGATAGATTTCTAAAAGTGTTGGATGATGAGGGTGAAGGATTGGGAATGGTAGAGAGAATATGTATTTCAGGAGTAGGCTTGGGAGCACAAGTGTGAATACGCTCAGGAGAAGCATGTTCAGCACTTGGGTTAGGATGGGGTTCAGGGGTTGGTTCAGATGATGAAATGTCAGAAGTTGATTCAGGGTGAATATGTTCAGGAGATGGTTCAGGAGATTTATGTTCAGCTGCTGGTTCAGGAGATTGAGATTCAAGGTTTGGTTCAGGAGTAGTTTGTTCAGGGGTTGGTTTAGTGACAGGAATATCTGGTTGAGGTTCAGATTGTGGAATGTCAGGTTGAGGTTCAGATTGTGGAATGTCAGGTTGAGGTTCAGATTGTGGAATGTCAGGTTGAGGTTCAGGTTGAGGTGATGTAGGTTTTGGAGGTGATGAAAGCTTAGGAGGTGATGAAGGTTTGGGAGGTGATGTAGGCTTCTGGGTGAAAGTTTGATTGTTAAGAGGGTCTGGACTAAGATGTTTTTCTAGTTCAGATAGGGGGTTATCAGAGGTTGGTAAGATGGTTTTGAGAGGTTTGGTGTAACCTAATCCAATCTCATTTTCATTAAAAACATACTTAGTAGATTTACCTTTATCTTTGGAAGTAGGAGCAGGTCTTCTACGAAGGCTTTCAGCAATTGTTTCTTCATCAGACTCAGTCTCATCTTCTGATGTAGATTCCTCAGATGAACTTTCAACTTCAACAACCATAGGCTTTTTGGAAGCTCCCTCAGCAGCCTTGTTTGCAGATTCTTCATGCTTTCTCTTAGTTCTCTGTTCAGCCATAGATTGCTCAACCTTAACCTTCTTCTGAGCAAGAAGATCTGGCTTAACTTGCTCATCCTGAGAATCAGCTTTCCTCTTTGGTTTCCTCTTAGACTTATACATATTGACAGGAGCAGGAGGAATCATACTTCTATCAACAACAAATCCTTCTTCTCTGAGCACTTCCAAGTAGCCTTGAATTACATGCTCAGCATCAGCTTCAGATATAAGTGGGTAGCCTGCGACATACAGACGATCCTCAAGCCTAACAGTGAACTCTTGTGGGGGAGCAACAGGCTTAGATGCAATCAAACGCATCTTGGACAGAAAGTTGGCGTTCAGAATTTCTGGATAGAACCTCTTCTCAACCAATTCAGGATGGAACTTCCTCAAGTTCTGAACAACATGACCTTGATGCAGAAGGTCAGACAACAGCCTAGGATAAACTATAGTAGTTTTCCTCTGAGATTTACTAGCAAAGATGGCTTCACAAATACGTTCAAAAAAGTAATCTCCAAGATTAACCTTCTTTTCAGTTAGAAGAAAATACAGCAGATGACGATGAGTCCAGGAGATTGTATCAGTCCCTCCAACTCTTGGACTGATAGCTGCTAGGATGATCTTGAAGAGAACTCTACATTCATCAGTCAAACCCTTTACTTTCCCTTTTAAAGAGAAATCTGTGCAAATGAGATGCAGAAGATCATCCCTGTACCTTGTATCCTTTTCAAACACATCTAACTCTATCCCAGAGTTAGGAAGACCAAGGAGAGCATTGAGATGGATAGGCGAGATTGCCATGTTCATCCCACAGATATTTGACCTAATCTGTACACCTGTATAATCCAGCAAACCCATTTCCTTCCTAGTTTTACCCTTCAGACTAGGATTCCTCTCAATAGCAGCAAGCTCTTCCTTCTTAGCTTCATGCTTATCAAATACCTTTGCTTTCATCCAAAATTTCTTCAACAAATCTGGATAAATGGGACCGTTAAGCATGTCGAAGTACTTATCCCATCCCTGAGCGATAAAGTACTTTTTAACATCAAACCCATTAGCTTGTAGACCATCGAAATCAACCATCTTCTCTGAAAGAAAAGTAAGTTCAGATTCTGGGAATTCCATCTCGTTCCCAACAATCTGAAGGTTCTTGAATATGAACGGTGGAATCCTTTTTGAAGAAGAAGACGAAGCACCAGCCATTGTTGGAGATTAGGGTAAGGTTTGGAAGACTAACGAGAGAGAAAGAAAGTTTGTGTTGGAGGTTTAGAGAGAATATGAAAGTGTAGGTTGTGAGAGTGAATAGTGTGCAAGTGTATTGTGTAAGTTTTATTTAAATGCACACAGTTAACACGAAAATAGCAAATTTGGGAAGTTACGCTAATTGACAGAAAGTTGAATACCAAAAAATCATCATTAACCACCCACTACCTGACACACGTAGACCACGTGCAGAAATTTACTCGGTAACTGCTATTTTAATGGACAACTGTTCAGCAGTGAATACTAAACGTTTCCCACTTAAATAGTTCAGAGCCTCTGAGTTATTTAAAATTCTCTATTAGAGTTAAGTACTTCAGAGCTTGTGTTTCAGATGTTCTGAATCATAAGTTCTGATATACATAACCTCTTACACTTTAAGTGCCAAAAAAAATTTTCATTCAGAAATTGAAAACATGTTCAGATGTTTCTTTATAAAATCAAATCTTTCAACAGATAAGGCTTTAGTAAATATATCAGCCCATTGATTTTCAGTATCAACAAACTTAATATCTATAATGCCTCTCTGAACATAATCTCTGATAAAATGGTGTTTAATTTCAATATGTTTGGCTCTAGAGTGTAGAATAGGATTTTTAGATAAATGAATGGCTGCAGTATTATCACAATATAAAGGAATATTGTTACTGCTTACCTGATAATCTTCTAACTGATATTTTAGCCAGAGTAGTTGTGTGCAACACTTAGCTGCTGAAATGTATTCTGCTTCTGCTGTAGACAAAGCTATAGTAGTTTGTCTCTTACTAGCCCAGGAGATAAGGTTTTCACCAACAAATTGACAATTGCCACTTGTGGATTTTCTTTCAATTTTATCTCCAGCATAGTCAGCATCACAGAATCCATTTAGCACATAATCATTGGATTTCTTATAGAGAAGTCCAAGATTAGTTGTTCCTTTCAGATACCTAAAGATTCTCTTTACAGCTGTAAGATGAGATTCTCTGGGATCTGACTGGAATCTTGCACATAAGCAAACACTGAATAAAATATCTGGTCTAGAGGCTGTCAGATAGAGTAAGGAACCAATCATACCTCTGTAGATCTTCTGATCTACCTTTCCTTCATCATCTGACTTGCCCATGTTGGTAGTTGGATGCATAGGAGTATTCATAATCTTGCAGTCATCTAGATTGAATTTCTTCAGAAGTTCTTTAGTGTATTTTGATTGATGAACATAAGTTCCTTCCTTCTTCTGATTGATTTGTATTCCAAGAAAGAACTTCAACTCTCCCATCATGCTCATTTCAAATTCATCCTGCATTATCTTAGAAAAACTCTTGCACAAAGCAGCATTAGTTGAACCAAAAATAATATCATCAACATAGATTTGAATGATTAAGATGTCTTCTTTGGTTGTCTTTCTAAAGAGTGTGCAGTCAACCTTTCCTTTCTCAAAACCTTTTTCAAGAAGGAAATTACTGAGTCTGTCATACCAAGCTCTTGGAGCTTGTTTCAGACCATACAGTGATTTCTTCAGTTTAAAAACATGTTCAGGGTTTGAGACATCTTCAAAACCAGGAGGTTGCTTAACATACACTTCTTCAGAAATAAAACCATTTAAGAAGGCACTTTTAACATCCATTTGATATAAGGTTATTCCATGATTAACAGCATAAGATAGAAGTAACCTGATTGCTTCAAGTCTAGCAACTGGTGCAAAGGTTTCAGTATAGTCAATCCCCTCTTGTTGACTATAACCTTGTGCAACCAATCTAGCCTTGTTTCTTACCACTTCACCTTGTTCATTCAGCTTGTTTCTGAATACCCATTTTGTTCCAATAATGTTCTTGTGTGAAGGTTTAGGCACTAGAGTCCATACATCATTCCTTTGGAATTGATTCAGCTCTTCTTGCATTGCTACAATCCAAGCATCATCCTTTAGAGCTTCATCAATCTTTGAAGGTTCCATCATTGAGATAAGACCAACTAATGATTCCTCATTTCTCAGTTGAGATCTTGTCTTTCTTGGACTATCCTTGTTGCCTAAGATCAGTTCCTCTGGATGTGATGATTTGTATTTGAAAGTATTTCTTGGGGGCTCATCATCTTCAGACTCATCAACATCAGGTTCAGCAGATGCTTCAGTTCTTGGTTGTTCAGAGTCTGTAGGAACTATTGTGTTCAGAGGTACTTCAGAGAATGGATGTTCTGAGTAGTTTGGAATATCTGAATATTGATCCTCTGATACCTGAAATCTAGACAAACCTTCCACAAGCTCTGACACTTGGTCAGGCTCTTTGTCATCAAATTTGACATGCATACTTTCTTCCACAGTGTGTGTTTCAGAAATATACAGTCTGTATGCTTTTGAGCGTTCAGAATATCCTATAAAGATACCCTTATAACCTCTAGCATCAAATTTCTTTAGATGGACTTTGTTGTTTAAGATGTAACACGTACATCCAAACTGATGAAAATAAGAAATATCAGGTTTTCTTCCTTTGAACAATTCATAAGCAGTTTTGTTCAACTTAGATCTGATATAGATTCTATTTTGAACATAACATGCTGTGTTTACAGCTTCTGCCCATAAAAACTTTGCTACATTTGTTTCATGCATCATGGTTCTGGCCATTTCTTGCAGAGTTCTATTCTTCCTTTCTACAACCCCATTTTGTTGAGGAGTTCTAGGAGAAGAGAATTCATGCAAAATGCCATATTTTTCACAAAAGTTTTCAAAAGGTTCATTTTCAAATTCTCCACCATGATCACTTCTAACTTTTAAAATAGTGTAGCCTTTTTCATTTTGAATTTGTTTGCAGAAGATGCTAAACTCATCATACGCTTCATCTTTTGTTCTTAGGAATTTTACCCAAGTCCATCTACTGTAATCATCAACAATTACTAATCCATACTTCTTTCCATTGATTGAAGCAGTGTTAACTGGTCCAAAAAGATCAATGTGAAGAAGTTCCAATGGTCTTGAGGTAGAGACAATGTTCTTAGGTTTAAAAGATGATTTTGTAATCTTTCCTTTTTGACATGAGCCACAAAGTGTGTTTGAGTGATATTTAATTTTAGGTAAACCTCTGACAAGGTCAAGCTTACTAAGCTTAGAGATTAACCTCCAGTTAGCATGGCCTAACCTCTTATGCCAGATCCATTTTTCTTCACTCAAGGTCAAAAGACACATCACTTTTTGTTCATTCAAATCAGAAAGATTAACTTTATAAACATTGTTCTTTCTCAGACCTTTGAATATAATGGAGTTATCAGATTGTTTAGACACAGTACATGATTCCTTATTAAAGACAACTACATAACCATTGTCGCAAAATTGACTTATGCTCAATAGATTATGTTTAAGTCCATCAACTAACCAAACATCATTAATAGATAGGGAGGAATTACCTACTGTACCTGTACCTATTATCTTTCCTTTCTGATTTCCTCCAAAGCCAACAGAACCTCCTTCTTTCATGGTTAGCTTAGAAAACAGTTGCTTGTCACCAGTCATGTGCCTTGAACACCCACTATCCAGATACCATGAATGATTCATGATACTTCTTTGAGTGATAGGCTGTATGAGAAACAACTTTAATCACTACGGTGGAACTCTTTATCACAGTTAATGATAAAGTCATCCCAATATTCTTCCTCTTCATTTATCAAGTTCTGATTGTTAACTTGAGAACTTGTCAGCCATTGGTCAAGGACATAAGCCCTTCTTCCTTTGCATAGAACTTGTTTCCAAACTCTAGGTAGGACATATCCTTTCCTAGTTGGTAAATCTGAATGATACATAATTTCAGCTTTTGGTACCCATCTTCTGGGTCCACGCTTGTTAGTCCACAAATGCTTACTGTGTTGTTGAGTGTGAGAGAAAGATTTTGGTTTGGAATAATAACTCTTTTGAAAATGTTTCTTAGTTTGAGTTCTGTTATTATTCCAGGACTTGGATTGTTTATGCTCCCAGAGTTTGTATTTATCACCAGTCCATTGATTTGACTGGTTATATTTACTGACTCTAGAATCATAAATAACCTTAGTCCTATGTTGCCTCTGAGGTTTGAGGTTTGACTTTCTTTTAAAAACCTCTGAGCTTTTAGGTTGACTTTTCTCATGAACTAGAATTCCTCTGGTTCCAGAAGTTGAAGCATCAGATTTTGAAACTTTCAGAACATCTGAACTAATACTGTCAAGTTCTGAACAGCTTTTATCTTCTGAGCTTTTCTTCCCAGATCCTGAGGAACTTGGTTCCTCTGAGTTGTCATTTCCCAAATCTCTCAGATTATTATCCTCATCTTCCAGAGTACCAAATTTCTTTCCTTCTTCACTCTGTGGTACAACATAGTAAACCCAAGATTTTCCAACCTTTTTGGGATAGGTCTTTAGCTTTGAATATGTTCTACCATATTCATAGCCAAGTCCCTCTCCTCTATGTCTCATGACATTATAAACAAGATTAGCAGCTTTGCTCTTACCAAGGTTGAGATGCACAAACTGTTGAAGAGCCATTTCTTGCTCATCAGTAGGTTTGTGACACACAGCACAACCCTTTTCAAGATCATTTACTCTATTCAGAGTTTCTTGATATAGACCTTGAAAATGTTCTGCTTGTTCAGTCAGAGTGTTAAGGTTTTCTTGTAAAACTTTTTGTTTACTTAACACTCTGAGATGTTTCTCAATGACCTTGTTAAGTGCAGTTATGAGTTGAGATTTAGAGCAGTCAGAAAATACCTCATCAGTTGCTTCTGAATCTGATTCTGATTCATCGTCTGATTCTACATCTGAGTCAGTTGAAGCCATTAGGGCTAGATTTGCTTCTTCTTCTTCCTCAACTTCTTCCTCAGATGATAGCTCTTCAAAAGTAGCCATCAGACTCTTTTTCAATCTGCTCTTGAATTGTTGCTTCTTTGAGCTGTATCTTTTGCTTTTGTCTTTAGCAGATATTTCTGGACAATCAGCAATAAAGTGTCCTGGCTTCTTACAGTTGAAGCAGTTCTTCTGATCATCCTTTTTGCTGACAAAATTTCTAGAGCTGTTACCTCCTCTGAAATTTCTTTTGTTAAATCTGTTCCATTGTTGAAACTTGGTGAATAAAGCAAACTCATCCTCATTCATCTCATCCTCTTGACCATCAGCAGAAGATTCTTCTTCAATATCAAGAAGCTGAGTCTTAAGAGCCTTAGAAGTAGTCTTAGTTGACTGTAAAGCCACTGACTTAGACTTCTTCTTAGTTTCTGAGTCAGCATCCAGAACCATCTCATGGCTTCTGAGATTGCTTATCAGAGCTTCAAGACTCAGAGTCTTGAGATTTTGAGCTTCCTCTATTGCAGTGACCTTAGGTCTCCAAGCAATAGGAAGACTTCTCAGAATCTTCTGAACATGGTCATAGGTTGAATAACTTCTCTTAAGAGCTTTAAGACCAGATACAAGGATTTGAAACCTTGTAAACATAGTCTCAATGTTTTCATCTTGTTGCATAGTGAAAAGTTCATATTGCCTTATCAAAAGACTAGCTTTAGCCTCTTGAACCTTTTCATTACCATCATAGGTAGCACACATAGAATCAAAGATAGATTTAGCAGTAGATTTGTTCTCTATTCTGACATAATCCTCATGTCTAATAGCACCAACAACAATGTCCTTTACTCTATGATGTTTTGTGTAGATTTTTAGGTTAGCTGGTGTGAGTAACTTTCTATTCTCCATGGACAACCTACCATGTTCATTCAAGTTTTCAAAAGTTACTCCCAACTCAACCAAATCCCACAACTCATGATCAATAGCAGTAATATTGCTATACAGTCTCTCTTTCCACCACTCAAATAATGAAGCATCACCATTGAATATAGGGGCTTTTCTGTTGCCACTATGTTCATGTGATTCATTACTTAAGTAGTCATAACCAAAAGCATTTCTAGGACCACCACCAGCTCCACTGGCCTCTTCACCGGTTGTTCTAGTGCTACTATCGTCTCCTCCAGACATAGTGTTCTCACAAGATCTTTACTGTCTCACTGTTAAGTGAAAGTAACAAACCAGGCTCTGATACCAATTGAAGGTGTGAAAACACAAGAAGGGGGGGGTTGAATTGTGTTTTAGCTAAGTTAAAACTTTTTCAAGTTCTTAACTCAGCTACGTTCGCAGCGGATAAATAACACAAATAATAACAAGAAAGAGAGAGAGAAAAACACACAAGCAGTTTATACTGGTTCCTCTCACAAAACGAGAGTAGTCCAGTCCCCTTGCACTTCCAAGGGAGTTCACTATAATCACACAAGATTACACCTGCTCAAGCACACAAGCAAGAGACTTCTCAACAATGCTCAAGCACACAAGCTTGAGACTTCACACTTAAACACACAAGTTTAAGTCTCACACTTAAGCACACAAGCTTAAGTTACACACGTAACAATAAAGTATATAAAAATATACAAGTGCTCTTAAATGAACCTAAAGAGAGCAAATACAAAAGTACAGAGTATTTGGCTAAAGTGCAAAAAACACTTGAGAAAGGTTCAGAGCTGTATATCACAGAGTTCAGAGTTTGTTCAGCGCACGTTCAAATCTTGATAATTGATTTTTCTGTTGCAGCTGATCCTTCTAGTATATATACCACTAGAAAAGAGTCGTTGCAAAAGGAGCCGTTGGAGTTGATAACCTTTTGTCTTCAAGTAGTCTGTCTTGATGCAGTTTGGTTGTATCCAAAACTAAGAAAGAGTTTCAGGTACTTTGACTACTGCAGAGTGGACTTTCCTTATTCAGCTAACAAAACTGAAGACCCACGTTCTCAAGATAGGACAGACAAAACAGAGGTAGCTGAACTGATCAGGCTTGAAAGGTCCTTTTCTTCATTGGTAGAAGAGTTGACTAACAAAGGAATCTTCACAGCTTTCAAAGAGAACTTCAGAGTTTGATGAAGCTTGTGGACAGACATGAAGTTCTGAAGTCTTCATCCTCTGAACGTTGTAACCTCTGAAGTCCAACATCTTCTGAGCGCTTGTGAACTTCTGAATTCACATCCTCTGAACTCCACTCAGGACTTAAATGATGCTTATATCTGCGCACTTAAAATAAATTTTTAGTCCTTCCAATTGTTTATTAATACTTTGTTATCATCAAAACCTTTATAGATTTAGGGGCAAACATTTTTAAATCAATTTTGTTCCAACAGAGGAAACAGCTCCAGAAATTTTGTCAGCAAAAAGGATGATCAGAAAAACTGCTTCAACTGTAAGAAGCCAGGACACTTTATTGCTGATTGTCCAGAAATGTCTGCTAAAGACAAAAGCAAAAGATACACCTCAAAGAAGCAACAATTCAAGAGTAAACTGAGAAAGAGTCTGATGGCTACTTTTGAAGAGCTATCATCTGAGGAAGAAGTTGAGGAAGAAGAAGAAGCAAATCTAGCCCTGATGGCTTCAACTGACTCAGATGTAGACTCAGACGATGAATCAGAATCAGATTCAGAAGTAACTGATGAGGTATTTTCTGACTGTTCTAAATCTCAACTTATAACTGCACTTAACAAGGTCATTGAGAAACATCTCAGAGTGTTAAGTAAACAAAAAGTTTTACAAGATAACCTTAACACTCTGACTGAACAAGCAGAACATTTTCAAGGTCTATATCAAGAAACTCTGAATAGAGTAAATGATCTTGAAAAGGGTTGTGCTGTGTGTCACAAACCTACTGATGAGCAAGAAATGGCTCTTCAACAGTTTGTGCATCTCAACCTTGGTAAGAGCAAAGCTGCTAATCTTGTTTATAATGTCATGAGACATAGAGGAGAGGGACTTGGCTATGAATATGGTAGAACATATTCAAAGCTAAAGACCTATCCCAAAAAGGTTGGAAAATCTTGGGTTTACTATGTTGTACCTCAGAGTGAAGAAGGAAAGAAATTTGGTACTCTGGAAGATGAGGATAATAATCTGAGAGATTTGGGAAATGACAACTCAGAGGAACCAAGTTCCTCAGGATCTGGGAAGAAAAGCTCAGAAGATAAAAGCTGTTCAGAACTTGACAGTATTAGTTCAGATGTTCTGAAAGTTTCAAAATCTGATGCTTCAACTTCTGGAACCAGAGGAATTCTAGTTCATGAGAAAAGTCAACCTAAAAGCTCAGAGGTTTTTAAAAGAAAGTCAAACCTCAAACCTCAGAGGCAACATAGGACTAAGGTTATTTATGATTCTAGAGTCAGTAAATATAACCAGTCAAATCAATGGACTGGTGATAAATACAAACTCTGGGAGCATAAACAATCCAAGTCCTGGAATAATAACAGAACTCAAACTAAGAAACATTTTCAAAAGAGTTATTATTCCAAACCAAAATCTTTCTCTCACACTCAACAACACAGTAAACATTTGTGGACTAACAAGCGTGGACCCAGAAGATGGGTACCAAAAGCTGAAATTATGTATCATTCAGATTTACCAACTAGGAAAGGATATGTCCTACCTAGAGTATGGAAACAAGTCCTATGCAAAGGAAGAAGGGCTTATGTCCTTGACCAATGGCTGACAAGTTCTCAAGTTAACAATCAGAACTTGATAAATGAAGAGGAAGAATATTGGGATGACTTTATCATTAACTGTGATAAAGAGTTCCACCGTAGTGATTAAAGTTGTTTCTCATACAGCCTATCACTCAAAGAAGTATCATGAATCATTCATGGTATCTGGATAGTGGGTGTTCAAGGCACATGACTGGTGACAAGCAACTGTTTTCTAAGCTAACCTTGAAAGAAGGAGGTTCTGTTGGCTTTGGAGGAAATCAGAAAGGAAAGATAATAGGTACAGGTACAGTAGGTAATTCCTCCCTATCTATTAATGATGTTTGGTTAGTTGATGGACTTAAACATAATCTATTGAGCATAAGTCAATTTTGCGACAATGGTTATGTAGTTGTCTTTAATAAGGAATCATGTACTGTGTCTAAACAATCTGATAACTCCATTATATTCAAAGGTCTGAGAAAGAACAATGTTTATAAAGTTAATCTTTCTGATTTGAATGAACAAAAAGTGATGTGTCTTTTGACCTTGAGTGAAGAAAAATGGATCTGGCATAAGAGGTTAGGCCATGCTAACTGGAGGTTAATCTCTAAGCTTAGTAAGCTTGACCTTGTCAGAGGTTTACCAAAAATTAAATATCACTCAAACACACTTTGTGGCTCATGTCAAAAAGGAAAGATTACAAAATCATCTTTTAAACCTAAGAACATTGTCTCTACCTCAAGACCATTGGAACTTCTTCACATTGATCTTTTTGGGCCAGTTAACACTGCTTCAATCAATGGAAAGAAGTATGGATTAGTAATTGTTGATGATTACAGTAGATGGACTTGGGTAAAATTCCTAAGATCAAAAGATGAAGCTTATGATGAGTTTAGCATCTTCTGCAAACAAATTCAAAATGAAAAAGGCTACACTATTTTAAAAGTTAGAAGTGATCATGGTGGAGAATTTGAAAATGAACCTTTTGAAAACTTTTGTGAAAAATATGGCATTCTGCATGAATTCTCTTCTCCTAGAACTCCTCAACAAAATGGGGTTGTAGAAAGGAAGAATAGAACTCTGCAAGAAATGGCCAGAACCATGATGCATGAAACAAATGTAGCAAAGTTTTTATGGGCAGAAGCTGTAAACACAGCATGTTATGTTCAAAATAGAATCTATATCAGATCTAAGTTGAACAAAACTGCTTATGAATTGTTCAAAGGAAGAAAACCTGATATTTCTTATTTTCATCAGTTTGGATGTACATGTTACATCTTAAACAACAAAGTCCATCTAAAGAAATTTGATGCTAGAGGTTATAAGGGTATCTTTATAGGATATTCTGAACGCTCAAAAGCATACAGACTGTATATTTCTGAAACACACACTGTGGAAGAAAGTATGCATGTCAAATTTGATGACAAAGAGCCTGACCAAGTGTCAGAGCTTGTGGAAGGTTTGTCTAGATTTCAGGTATCAGAGGATCAATATTCAGATATTCCAAACTACTCAGAACATCCATTCTCTGAAGTACCTCTGAACACAATAGTTCCTACAGACTCTGAACAACCAAGAACAGAAGCATCTGCTGAACCTGATGTTGATGAGTCTGAAGATGATGAGCCCCCAAGAAATACTTTCAAATACAAGTCATCACATCCAGAGGAACTAATCTTAGGCAACAAGGATAGTCCAAGAAAGACAAGATCTCAACTGAGAAATGAGGAATCATTAGTTGGTCTTATCTCAATGATGGAACCTTCAAAGATTGATGAAGCTCTAAAGGATGATGCTTGGATTGTAGCAATGCAAGAAGAGCTGAATCAATTCCAAAGGAATGATGTATGGACTCTAGTGCCTAAACCTTCACACAAGAACATTATTGGAACAAAATGGGTATTCAGAAACAAGCTGAATGAACAAGGTGAAGTGGTAAGAAACAAGGCTAGATTGGTTGCACAAGGTTATAGTCAACAAGAGGGGATTGACTATACTGAAACCTTTGCACCAGTTGCTAGACTTGAAGCAATCAGGTTACTTCTATCTTATGCTGTTAATCATGGAATAACCTTATATCAAATGGATGTTAAAAGTGCTTTCTTAAATGGTTTTATTTCTGAAGAAGTGTATGTTAAGCAACCTCCTGGTTTTGAAGATGTCTCAAACCCAGAACATGTTTTTAAACTGAAGAAATCACTGTATGGTCTGAAACAAGCTCCAAGAGCTTGGTATGACAGACTCAGTAATTTCCTTCTTGAAAAAGGTTTTGAGAAAGGAAAGGTTGACTGCACACTCTTTAGAAAGACAACCAAAGAAGACATTTTAATCATTCAAATTTATGTTGATGATATTATTTTTGGTTCAACTAATGCTGCTTTGTGCAAGAGTTTTTCTAAGATAATGCAGGATGAATTTGAAATGAGCATGATGGGAGAGTTGAAGTTCTTTCTTGGAATTCAAATCAATCAGAAGAAGGAAGGAACTTATGTTCATCAATCAAAATACACTAAAGAACTTCTGAAGAAATTCAATCTAGATGACTGCAAGATAATGAATACTCCTATGCATCCAACTACCAACATGGGCAAGTCAGATGATGAAGGAAAGGTAGATCAAAAGGTCTACAGAGGTATGATTGGTTCCTTACTCTATCTGACAGCCTCTAGACCAGATATTTTATTCAGTGTTTGCTTATGTGCAAGATTCCAGTCAGATCCCAGAGAATCTCATCTTACTGCTGTAAAGAGAATCTTTAGGTATCTGAAAGGAACAACTAATCTTGGACTTCTCTATAAGAAATCCAATGATTATGTGCTAAATGGATTCTGTGATGCTGACTATGCTGGAGATAAAATTGAAAGAAAATCCACAAGTGGCAATTGTCAATTTGTTGGTGAAAACCTTATCTCCTGGGCTAGTAAGAGACAAACTACTATAGCTTTGTCTACAGCAGAAGCAGAATACATTTCAGCAGCTAAGTGTTGCACACAACTACTCTGGCTAAAATATCAGTTAGAAGATTATCAGGTAAGCAGTAACAATATTCCTTTATATTGTGATAATACTGCAGCCATTCATTTATCTAAAAATCCTATTCTACACTCTAGAGCCAAACATATTGAAATCAAACACCATTTTATCAGAGATTATGTTCAGAGAGGCATTATAGATATTAAGTTTGTTGATACTGAAAATCAATGGGCTGACATATTTACTAAAGCCTTATCTGTTGAAAGATTTGATTTTATAAAGAAACATCTGAACATGTTTTCAATCTCTGAATGAAAATTTTTTTTGGCACTTAAAGTGTAAGAGGTTATGTATATCAGAACTTATGATTCAGAACATCTGAAACACAAGCTCTGAAGTACTTAACTCTGATAGAGAATTTTAAATAACTCAGAGGCTCTGAACTATTTAAGTGGGAAACGTTTAGTATTCACTGCTGAACAGTTGTCCATTAAAATAGCAGTTACCGAGTAACTTTCTGCACGTGGTCTACGTGTGTCAGGTAGTGGGTGGTTAATGATGATTTTTTTGGTATTCAACTTTCTGTCAATTAGCGTAACTTCCCAAATTTGCTATTTTCGTGTTAACTGTGTGCATTTAAATAAAACTTACACAATACACTTGCACACTATTCACTTTCACAACCTACACTTTCATATTCTCTCTAAACCTCCAACACAAACTTTCTTTCTCTCTCGTTAGTCTTTCCAAACCTCACCCTAATCTCCAACAATGGCTGGTGCTTCGTCTTCTTCTTCAAAAAGGATTCCACCGTTCATATTCAAGAACCTTCAGATTGTTGGGAACGAGATGGAATTCCCAGAATCTGAACTTACTTTTCTTTCAGAGAAGATGGTTGATTTCGATGGTCTACAAGCTAATGGGTTTGATGTTAAAAAGTACTTTATCGCTCAGGGATGGGATAAGTACTTCGACATGCTTAATGGTCCCATTTATCCAGATTTGTTGAAGAAATTTTGGATGAAAGCAAAGGTTTTTGATAAGCATGAAGCTAAGAAGGAAGAGCTTGCTGCTATTGAAAGGAATCCTAGTCTGAAGGGTAAAACTAGGAAGGAAATGGGTTTGCTGGATTATACAGGTGTACAGATTAGGTCAAATATCTGTGGGATGAACATGGCAATCTCGCCTATCCATTTCAATGCTCTTCTTGGTCTACCTAACTCTGGGATAGAGTTAGATGTGTTTGAAAAGGATACAAGATACAGGGATGATCTTCTGCATCTCATTTGCACAGATTTCTCTTTAAAAGGGAAAGTAAAGGGTTTGACTGATGAATGTAGAGTTCTTTTCAAGATCATCCTAGCAGCTATCAGTCCAAGGGTTGGTGGGACTGATACAATCTCCTGGACTCATCGTCATCTGCTGTATTTCCTTCTGACTGAAAAGAAGGTTAATCTTGGAGATTACTTTTTTGAACGTATTTGTGAAGCCATTTTTGCAAGTAAATCTCAGAGGAAAACTACTATAGTTTATCCTAGGCTGTTGTCTGACCTTCTGCATCAAGGTCATGTTGTTCAGAACTTGAGGAAATTCCACCCTGAATTGGTTGAGAAGAGGTTCTATCCAGAAATTCTGAACGCTAACTTTCTGTCCAAGATGCGTTTGATTGCATCTAAGCCTGTTGCTCCCCCACAAGAGTTCACTGTTAGGCTTGAGGATCGTCTGTATGTCGCAGGCTACCCACTTATATCTGAAGCTGATGCTGAGCATGTAATTCAGGATTACTTGGAAGTGCTCAGACAAGAAGGTCTTGTTGTTGATAGGAGTATGATTCCTCCTGCTCCTGTCAATCTGTATAACCCTAAGAGGAAACCAAAGAGAAAAGCTGAAGCTCAAGCTGATCTTCCTAAGCCAGATCTTCTGGTTCAGAAGAAGATTAAGGTAGAAAAAGCTTTGGTTGAACAAAGAACTAAGAGGAAGCATGAAGAATCTGCTACCAAGGCTGCTGAAGGAGCTTCAAAAGAGCCTATTGTTATTGAGGAAGATAGTTCAGACAGTTCATCTGAAGAATCTACGTCAGAAGATGAGACTGAATCTGATGAGGAGACTCTTGCTACTCGTTTGAGGAAAAGACCTGCTCCTACTCCTAAAGATAAAGGTAAGTCTTCTAAGTATGTCTTTAATGAAAATGAGATTGGATTAGGTTACACCAAACCTCTCAAAACCATCTTACCAACCTCTGATATTCCAACCTCTGATAACCCCCTATCTGAATTAGAAAAACATCTGAGCCCTGACCCTCTTAATAATCACCCTCCTTCTCATGAAACTCAACACAAATCTAGCTCACCTCCAAAACCTACATCACCTCAACCTGAACCTCAACCTAACATTCCACCATCTGAACCTCAATCAGATATTCCTGTCACTGAACCAACCCCTGAACAAACACCTCCTGAATCAACCCCTGCACACAAATCTCCTGAACCAACCCCTGAACAAATTGCTCCTGAACCAACCCCTGAACATAAATCTCCTGAACCATCTCCTGAACATATTTACCCTGAATCAACTTCTGACATCTCATCACCTGAACCAACCCCTGAACCCCATCCTAACCCAAGTGCTGAACATGCTTCTCCTGAGCGTATTCACACTTGTGCTCCCAAGCCTTCAGAGGCAGAAGCTGTGATCTTTGACAACCCTACTCCTGAAATACCTACTCTCTCTACCATTCCCAATCCTTCACCCTCATCATCCAACACTTTTAGAAATCTATCCACTCAATTTCATGAAGACTTGCTTAGATTATCTACAATAAAGGACAGGTTCTTAGTTTGTCCTTCTGATGTGGACCTCGAAGTATCAAGCATTAAGGCAAGGATTTGCAATGCTTTGGATGTTGCTGCTGCAAAGGTTAAGGCTGTTATTGGTAAGCGGGATCTGGAAGGTATAAGCTTCATGAGAAACAATCTGGCTAGGGCTGAGTTGAAAAGGTTAACGCCATTCAATCATGAAGAGCATGAGCGTGCTAAGCTTGTTGCTATAGCTGCTGCTGTGAGGCGTATGTCTGAATTCAAAGATTGCTGGGTTGATTCTACTCTTCTGCAACGTCTTGAGGATCAAAGGATTGAGACTGAACGTCTGGAAGAAGCTGCTGCTAGAGTTGCTGAGTTGGCAAATGAGCTACATCATGAGGATGCCACAGAAGATGATGTACTGGATGTACTTGCTTCTCAGGATCAAGAGGATGTGCTGATGATAGGACTATCCAGAGGAAGGTGAACCCTCTGATAAAGGCAAAGCACCTTTGATTGAAGAACCAGAACCTTTGATTGAAGATCAAGCTCCTGCTATGGCAGATCAGTTGCAAATATTTCAAGAAGCTCTGAGGGAACAGCAGGAAGGTCTAGAACGCCAGAGAGTTGCTCAAGAAACATTGGAAACCAAGGTGGATGGTTTAGTTTCCAATGTGGGATCTTTGAATGACAAATTCGACCAACTCTTAGCCTTTCTTAAGAAACCCTAGGATTCTATGCACATTTTCTTCATACTTTTATGTTTTGCTTGCTTATTCTGTCATGTTTATTTCCTTGTTTACCTTCTGAACATTTTTTTTGGGTTTATCTATTTCAAGATTTTGTTTATGTTTTGCTTGATTAATGATTTTATGTCCACTTGATATTTATATTTTCTTGATAAATAAGAACACAAGAAACACAAGATGCTTTTAAAAACGAAAATTTTTTATTAATGATCTGATAATGTTGAGTACATTGGTAAAAAGAAAAAGAAAAAGACAACCTAATCCTAATCAGATGGATAAAACTCAGAAGAAATCTCTGATTTCTCCTCAGCATCCTCTGATGATATTTCAATGGGATCTGGGTTTTGCTCTTGTTCTTCTTCTTCTTGTTCCTCTTCTGGAACATAGCTAGCCAAGAACTCCACATAGTCAGCATCATCTTCATTCTCTTCAGCTTCAGAGTCTGATGAGATGATTATTATCTCAGCATTTTGTGGTTTCTTGTTGTCTTTTTTATCCTTCTCTTCGTCTTCGCGTTTCTCTTCGTTCTTCTTTCTCTTAAACTCTGCGATGCGTAAACTAAATCTTTTCATTATTCCTACCTTCTCTTGCTTCACTTGTTTATTCTTGTTTTTACGTGAAGAAGGCATGTTAGCTTGTTCCTTTTTATAAACCCTTGAGCGCGTTGGTTTTTGTTTTTGAAATTAATTCACCTTTGTAACAACCACTCTTTCTTCTTTGACTGTCTTGGTTATATAACCTTGCTTTACTTTTTGATAATGACAAAAGGGGGAGTAGTTACGCATTAATTGATATGTTCCAAAACTGAAACCACGCCTTTTATCTCGCTTTTATCTGTTAAATTAAAAGTTGTTACTTTTAAGTTGTTTTACGTATTTCAAGGTGGAGACTAAGTTAGTTGAAACTGAAATAAATTTCATAAGTAAGGATAAGTTAAGAGTGCAATTTTAACTTAGCCTTATGAGACTTAGGGGAAGAGCTTGCAAACCTCTCACTCTGAAGAAAGATATGAAATTTGTTTTATTTCAAACATCTTAATCTTATACTAAATTAAAATATCATGGATAAAACATAAAGTTCAGACTTTATGGAGTATCAATCTTAGGGGGAGCTTGCAAACCTCATAAACCTAAGAGAAACATGATAAGTTAATTTAACAACAATTGTCAATTAATACTTGTGTTTGTCATCATCAAAAAGGGGGAGATTGTTGGAACAAAATTGATTTAAAAATGTTTGCCCCTTAAATCTATAAAGGTTTTGATGATAACAAAGTATTAATAAACAATTGGAAGGACTAAAAATTTAT